>NC_044259.1:1381366-1484408 GCF_003957555.1 Calypte anna | reverse complement strand
CTTTTGGGAGTTGTGGTTATTCTTCAAATGCCTGGAGAGGGATGGAGACCTCTGAAAGTGTCTTGACTCTTCAGTGTTATTTACTAGAAGGATTTAAAGCCTTCAGACTCCTCTCCACCAGCAAACAAAACCCCAGCCTTGGCTTCTCATGCTCTCTGATGAGTCCACTCCGCCTGACCAAGCTGCAATAACTGACTGGTTATTGTATTATATATATATTATATTATAACTTTTTATCTGTTTTCATTTCCCATAGCTCCCAGAATGGAGAGGAAGGTGGAGCCTGGCCAAACAACCAGTTTGACACGGAGATGCTCCAAGCCATGATCCTGGCTTCAGCAAATGGTTGGTTTCTCTCACGGGTGGGGAAAGCACAGCCCTGGGATTTGTGTACCTGGGGGGCTGCTGAGGTCCTTCTGCAGCAGCTGCTGCTGGAAAAGCTCTGCTGTCCTTGTTATCCTGCAGGGGAGAGGGGTTGGGAAGGATTCAAGCCAAGGAGATGCCAGGTGGGCATCAGCACCAGGTGTGCTGTAGACAGGGGAACCTCTTCCACCCACCTTGTGTTACCTGTGCACAGGGCAGAATGTTCTCTGGCTTCTGTGGGGTTGGGTAAGAGGGAGAGATGTTTTTGAGGTGGTATTTCAGCCACTACTTGGTTGAGAAGGTTGGTGAAACATTGGCTGTGTTGCAGCTTGCCATGAGGCAAGGGGGGAGGATGCCTGGAGGATTTCTGGTGGGCAGAAGTTGGGTCAGGAGCAGAGGAGCTGCCTGGCTCAGCATCCCCAACAAACCTTGTGTCCAGAGACACCACTGGGTGCTCTCTGCTCACCCTGGGTCCCTCTGCTGAGCAGGGTTTGCCAAGCTTTGTTCTCTCTCCCCAACCCTTTGCAGCTTTAAGCACCAGGATTTGGACTGGGGTCATTTTGGGTTGGTTTGCTCTGGTTTATGGCTGTGCTGTGTGGGCTGTTCCCACTCACCCCCTGTCTCCATAGCTTTGTAGAAAAGAAATGCAATTATCACTGCCTGATGGGTAAAGAGCCTGCTTTTCATACAGCTTTTATTTAGAAATACCTCCCAGTCTTTTTCCCCCCCTCTTGATTTAAAAATAGAAGCAACAGCCCAAGCCATAAAACCCTCTGCAAAATGTTTTGGATATTTCCTTTGAGCTGTTAGGAGAGAAAGAATCCGGGGAAGGAGGGATGGCTTTGGTGTTGCTTTCTTGGAAAGCTGCTTTGCAGCTGAACTTTGGTGCTCTGCAGACCCCAAGCAGCCTGGAGACAGCTGCCCTGGCCAGGGAAGAGGAGCAAGGGCCTGGCCAAGGGACTTGTTTACACACAAGGGAAAGAAACAATGTGAAAATGTGTCTCTGCTCTTAAGAAGAAAAAAACCATGGAAAAACAGCATCTGGGAGTGCACGTGGATATCATCACTCAGTGCCTCTGGATCCGGTTTCCTTGCTCAAAAATAAAGATGTTTTTTCTGAGCTCCACTCCAGCAGCCCTGGAGATCTGAGAGCTGAGCAGGTCCCTTCCAGGTTAAGCACTGACTTCCCCTGTAGCCCCAGATCCTCTCACAACCAATCTCCCCCAATCCATGAGTCTGAAACAGCCCTCACCTCTCCCAGGGATTTGGTTAAACCAGATCCATCTCCTAGGTAAGGGCTTTCCCAGGGAGAGGAGGATTCCCTGAACCCCTTCTTGCTCTTGCCCACAAAGGTCCCTTGGTGGGATGGATGGATAATGGTGGAGGGATGGATGGAGGGATAGATGATGGATGGAGGGATAGATGATGGACGGAGGGATGATGGAAGGATGGAGATATGGACAGGGAGGGAGGGATGGATAGATAATAGATGGAGGGATGGATGGATGGATGGATGGAGGGATGGAAGGCAACAAAGCACCCAGAGTTTCCACCAGCACTGTATTTTCATGCCCTCCCTGCTCTCTGTCCCCTCCTCTTCAGCTCTGACTCATTAGCAGTGTTGCTTGGAGCAGGTTTTAATTAAGGGCAGTGCTAATTTGCTGCTAAGCTGCTGCTCATCTCTGGGTAATGGTTCCTGGCTGTTTAACCAATCCTTATCTCTCTCTGTCACCTGCTGAGCTTTGCTGGGGACACCACGGAGTGGCAGGTGGGACACAGTGACACAGGTGACCATGGCACTGTGGCTTCTGCTCACCTGCTGCTCCAGGCACTGGGGGATTCAGTCACTTGCCCAGTGCTCAAATCACCCACCCAAGCTGGAATGTTGGGGCACCTGGTTCCCCCAAGGACTGTGCCCATGTTGGAGGGCTTCTGTCTCCCTTCCTCTGGGTTTTCATGGAATCCCAGACTGGTTTGGGTGGGAAGGGACCTTAAAGATCATCTAGCCATGGTCAGGGACACCTCCCCCAGCCCAGGGTGCTCCAAGCCCCATCCAACCTTCAACACTGCCAGGGATGGGGCAGCCACAGCTTCTGGGGGCAACCTGGGCAACCAGGGGCTCAGCACCCTCACCCCAAACAATTTCTCCCTCCCATCTCCTCTCCATCTCCCCTCTCCCAGCTGGAAACCCTTCCCCCTCATCCCATCCCTCCAGGCCCTTGTCCCCAGTCCCTCCCCAGCTTTCCTGGAGCCCTTTCAGGCACTGGAAGGTGCTCTAAGGTCTTGCTAGAGCTGGGAACCTCTCTCCCCTGGAGCTGGGAACAACCAGAGCAGTGTTTTGAGCCCTCTGAAGGGACAGAAGCAGCTGCTGAGATAGCCCCAGGAGCACAGATGCTCCCAGACCCCAGACACTGCAGGGCAGACGTCCTGTCCTTAAAATACTTGGGCTTCCAGTGGGAATTTAGAGGGCTGCCATGAGATGGTGGGAGAGCAGACAGGAAGGGTCCTTCCCCCCAGCTCCAGTGCCCCCAGGCAGGGGCAGGGATTCTGTATCAGGTTCTGCTGGAAGTCCCAGCAGCAGCTGCAGCAGGGTGTGCTCCAGGGCTGTCTCCGACTGTCCTGTCCTCTCCTCCCTCTGCTGCTGGGGTGATGGAGCCACTGCCTGGTTATTTTTGCCAAAGGCCAAATTGTTGGGGCTTTTTTTTTTTTTTCTTTTCTTTTTTTCCTCTTTTCAGGACCGTTTGAGCTCAGGGCTGGCTGCTGGGAAGGGCTGGGTGTAACCTTTCCAGCAACAAGAGCTGAAGGGCTCTGCTTGGCAAGAGCAGCTCGGTGCCCATTTAGAAGCCTCTATTGTCCCTGTTCTCTCTTCTTTTTTCAGCTTTAATGTCAGTGTTACCTAGAAACAGCCTTTTGCTCTTACCCTGGACCAACCAATCACCAGGCTGGGAACCTCACAGCAGATTTCTTCCTCCCTGCCCCCTAAGAACCCCCAAAACTGTGCTGTGACTGCAAACTACTTCCAGTTGTCCTGGGTGCAGCTGGGAGGGATGGTCCAGGGGCAAACAGGGCAGCTGGATACAGCCCAGGAGAAGGTGCCCAAGCCCACCAAGCTCACAGCTGAGTTTTATCCAGCTGGGAGAGCCAGGAAAAAAAAACAAAAGAAAAGAAAAGAAATCTTTTCCCACTGCAGCCTGTAAGTGGGTTCCTGGCTGTAGCTTGTCCTGCCAGCACATCTCCAACCACTCCATCCCCCTTCATAGCACCCCAAGGGATGTGGGGTTGAGTTGGCTGGTACTGAAAGGAGCTGCTGAGGAGGGAAAGTGAGGATTAGGGATCAAATAACCCTGAATGGTCTGTTGCCCATCTCCTCAGAGCAAGGTCTCCAAGCCCCCTGGATGCATTTAATGCATCTGGGATGAGCTGACTGGGGGAAGTGCAGGAAGAATTCTGTCTGGGAAAACAAATGGCATTTCCCCCAGTGGTTTGTACCCTGGCCTGTGCATCCCCTGGCCTTCGGGGCACAGTATCTTCGCCTGTTTTTTGTCCTCCGCTGTGTGTTTTTTTCTTGCCGGCTCCGAAGCAGCAGCTGTAACTCGTTTCCAAGTGCTGTTGCTTATCATGTGCAGGCAGAGAGATTTCGGGGGAGGGAGGGGTGGGAAGGGGGGTGTGGGATGTGGCCCAGCTTTTTGTCTAGCTTTCTGGCTCCATCTGCTCAGGGGAAAGCTAAGGCAAGATGGAGCCTTTGCAGAGATCTGGAGAGGAGAAAAACACGAGGGACCAAGCCCGTGGTGGTTTTCTTTATTCCCTCAGTCTCTTCAGAAGGAGGGAGCAGCAGCAGCCCTGGCCTCTGCCTTGAGCCCTTTTTTGTGCCCGTTCTTGGTCTCTCCATCCTCTGTGAGCAGTTAAAAGGCTGAGATGAGCTTCTCAGTTTCCTATCTCCAGGGTTTTAGCAAACATCCTGAGCAGGGCTGGGCAGGGCCCCCACCCCGAGCCCTGCATGAGCACTGGCACCGGGGCAGCTCATTGGTAACAACCCCCCCTCTGCCCATTTCTTCTCCTTTCTCCATCCATCCCCCATCTCCATCTTGTCTCTACCTCCCAGCTGTGCCCCAGCACCCAAAGGAGGGATGGGTAGAGGGGGTGCCCAGCCCCCTTCCCCATCCCTGCGCTTGCTCTCTCCGTGCTGGAGCTTTGCAGCGAGACAAGAATGGATTTGTTATCCCCTCCCCCTGCTTCCCGGACAGGACCAGCAAGCATCGATTTGCTTTGTGCTCCGCTTCCCAGAGCCATTTTCTGGTATTGCGTGGAGGGGAAGAGGGGGGGGAGGATTTTTCATGTGTGCTCTGAATGCAACCTGGCTGGAGAAGGGCTGGGGGCAGGGTTTTAAATGCAACGGGGGGGGGGGGGAATAAAAATAAATAAAAGAATAATATTGGATTTCCCTTAATGCGTTCCTTAATGGAGCTGTTTGTAATGCGAGGCTCTTGGAGGGGGGAGAGCGGGTTGGTTGTGGGTTTTTTGGGTTTTATTTGCGGGGGCAGAGCAGACGGTGCAGGGAGGGGACAGGCAGCCCCATGGCTGCGGAGGGTAGAGGAGAGGTTGCCCTCCTCTGGCCAGGCTACAACCCCGAATCCTAAAACCTTAACCCCGATGTGAGATGGAAGGGTTGCAGGTGTCCTGTGGAGCCCCGAGGGGTAGAAAGGGGAGGTGAAGGCTGGTGACCAAGGAGACCTTGGAGCACTTTCCAGTCCTTGAAGGGGCTCCAGGAAAGCTGGGGAGGGACTTGGGGACAAGGGCCTGGAGGGATGGGATGAGGGGGAAGGGTTTCCAGCTGCAAGAGAGGATTGAGATAGGATCTTTTAGGAAGAAATGTTTGGTGTGAGGGTGCTGAGCCCCAGGTTGCCCCCAGAAGCTGTGGCTGCCCCATCCTTGGCAGTGTTGAGGTTGGATGGGGCTTGGAGCTCCCTGGGCTGGGGGAGGTGTCCCTGCCCATGGCCTAGATGATCTTAAGGTCCCTTCCCACCCAAACCGGTCCTGGGATTCTATGATAAACCCAGAGGAAGGAGACAGAAGCCCTCCAACATGGGCACAGTCCTGAGGGGGAACCAAGTGCCCCCAACATCCGGCTTGGGTGGGTGATTTGAGCACTGGGCAAGTGACTGAATCCTCCAGTGCCTGGAGCAGCAGGTGAGCAGAAGCCCACAGTGCCATGGTCACCTGTGTCACTGTGTCCACCTGCCAACTCCGTGGTGTCCCCAGCAAAGCTCAGCAGGTGAACAGAGAGAGCACCCTGGGCAGGTGGGAGATTGTCCCTGCCCATGGGACAGGGGTGGCACTGGGTGGGCTTTAAGCTCCATTCCCAAACCAGTCTGGAGGCTGTGACACCAAGCTCTGTGTCGGGCACCCCGGGGTTTTTTGGGCTGTTACGGGGACATCTCTGCCTGCCACTAACAACTTGCCTTCTCTTCCCCTCCCTCTCTCCCCCCCTTGTTTTGGCGTCCCCCACAGAAGCTGCTGATGGGAACTCGACCCTGGGTGGTGGGAACGGCACCATGGGGCTGAGCGCCCGCTACGGCCCCAGTTTCACCCTGCAGCACGTCCCCGATTACCGGCAGAACGTTTACATCCCGGCAGCACCGCCACCCTCACCACCGCCCCCGGCAAGCGCGATGCCAAGAACGCCGGAGCCGCGGGGGGCAACAGAAGAAATCTGGAAGAAGGGAGAAAAAATAAAGAAGAAGAAGAAGAAAGAGAGCTTAGAACTCCCGGGCAGGCAGCTCCCAGCACTCCCCACTCCTCACATCACAGCCAGGCCGGAGCACGAATGTCAATTTTGTTGTTGCTTTTTCATTTTTTTTATTTTTTTTTCCTCTTTTGTGATGCAAAGAGCAGGAAAAGGGCTGCGAATGTACCTCGGCATCATCAGAGCTAGGAGCAGGGGGTTTGCTGCTGTTAGATCTCATGATGGAAACCAATCTGGAAGCTGACCCAAACCTAAACAAGTGCCCTGTGAATATTTGCTGATGTTTTATACTCTCCCTCGGGGTGTGCAAGGCTGGAAGGTCTTTTGTCATCCTCTTTGGACCCAATTTGCTCCCGACAGGTTGAGAAAGGCACAAGGCTCCTGCTCAGCTTTTGGCCCAGTGTGGGTAATTTGAACATGGAGCTTTTAATTTATAGTCCTCCAGTCATCGTGGGGATTTTTATTTTTATTTTTTGGAAAGGCAAAGGCAGTTCCCAGCTGGGTATCTCTGCTCTTCAACTTTCCACTAGGAAAATCCCCCCCACCCCTGTAAAGGACAGTGATGGATTTGTTGCTGTTGGTCAGGAGTGCTTCAGTTCCTGCTTAGCTACTGTCCCCCCCAAAGAATAATCAATCAGTGTTTGTATTGCATGAGGCAAAGGGAAGAAGGCAAAGCTGCATCCTAAACGTTTTCATTTTTTTTATTTTTTAAAGTGCAACCACTGATGGCCTGAAATAGGAAACAAAACACCACAAACCAAACCCCCTCTTGATGTTTGAGGGTGGGGAATTCAACCGAGGAGCATCCTGAGGTGCCCTGGGGCTTCTAAGGCTCTCTTGAAGAGCAGACACATCTCATCCCTTCTTTGCAGTAAATATTTATATGTACAGTCCTTGTCCTTCTGGAATTAAAGCTAAGAGAGGCCCTTCCCCTGGGGCCAGCTGGCCCGACTTTCCCCCAGAATGAGGGGGAATGAGGGGAGGATGTTTTTGCCCACCATGTCTGCATGCCCATCCTTCACCTCCCTGCACCAGCACTGTTGGCTCCAGCACCCCAGGAAATCCTCGCATGGCCACGATGAGTGGGGTGATGCCGTGGTGGGAGTGGGGGGTGGGGGTGGGATGGGTGAAGTGGGGTGGGAAGACTCCTTGTTTCTTATTTTGGGGTTGTGGAGCCCACTGAAGGGGGTGGGTTGGGGGCTCACCCAAAGGGTGACAACCACTGAGCTGCTGCTGGGGTGGGTTGGGTGACTGAGCAAGTGACTGAGGGTTTTGGTGCACTTGGGGACCAGACCCCAGGAGCTTAGGGTGGGAGTGGGGTGATGCTTTTAAGCCAGTGAGGGGGTGACAAGGTGGGGTGGAGTCTGAAGGAGTGATGCTCCTGCTGGCTTTGGGCTTTTCCCACCCCTTCGGAGGGATTGAAGGATAAGGGATGGAGTTACTCCATGAGCCCATCACCCTTGCACCAGGCCACTTCTGATAGCAAAGCATCTCTGAGCCCCCCATGGAGGCAGAAGGGGGGTGGGGGTATAGCTGAGGGAGGGGGGTGGGGGGGCAACTGGGTGGCAAGGAAAGGGGCCACCCCAGCTTGCCCAGGGAGGGGCAGGGTGGGGGTGTTGTTTTTTTCCCCTTTTTAATCACTAACACACAACTCACCCAAGCAGATCCAGGCTCTCGCACGGCAGCAGCCCCCCCCTCACCTTCACCACCACCTCCCCCCCCCAAAACAAACACCCCAGGGGGCAGCAGGAGCATCCACCATGGTCCATGCAGATCCAGCTGGCTGTGTGGGAGCAGTTTCCCACCCTGTCCCCTCCAGCTGCCCCTTGTCCCCCCCTTCATCCCACACCCCCTCTCCCCCTTTAGAAATGCTGTAGCTGAATCGTAGTCTTTATTTCATTTTTTTTTTAACCTGCAACCTGAGGTAGAGTAGTGAGTGTTGTGTATTTTAGTGGTGTGTTATTTTTACCTCAGCAGTGATTAACTTGTGGACATTCAGTATTTTCAATTTTATTTTTTTTCCTCTGTATCTTCTCTCCACGTGGTCTGTGCCCCGAGTGTCTGTGAACCCAAAACACCTTGTTTGCCCCTCTCAATGTGTCTAATATTGAATTATACTTATATATTATATATATGCTTATATCCTTCTTATACCCATATAGACCAATGTCGATGTGTTACACGCAAGTTTTATACTCTAATATTTATATTGCTTTTTTTTCTTTGGGAAAAAAAAATAATAAAACGGTTTCTTCTGAAAAAAAAACCAAAAAAAAAAGTAAAAAAACCATAGTGGTATTTATTCCAGTGAGAACTGGGGGCACAGCTGAGGCTTGTCCATCCCCACGCTGCTGCTGTGCCAGGCAGGGTGGTTTGGGCATCTTTGGGTCCCCCAAGCTGTTGATGGAGGGTGAGAGGGTTGGGGGGGATGTGGTTGGGGGTGACGTGGCTGGGGGTGACGTGGGTGCCCCTTCCCCATCCCTGAGGAGATCCTGGTGCCCTGACCTCAGCCCCAGGGGGATCCCAGGAGGATCTTGTCACCTTTCCTCAATCCCTGAGGGATCTGGTCACCCTTGTCCTAGAGCTGGGGTGACCTGATCACCCCTCTCCATCATTAGCAGGGGTCTGATCACCTTTCTCCATCATTAGCAGGGATCTTATCACCTTTCTCCATCATTAGCAGGGATCTAATCACCTTTCTCCATCATTAGCAGGTTCCCTTCTCCCATCCTCAATCCTGAAGGGATCCAGTCTCCCTTCCCCAATCCTGGGGGGTGTCTGGGGGGGTTCTTGTCATCCTTCCTCATCCCGGGGGGATCCAGTCGCCCTTCCCCAGCCCCAAGGGATCCAATCACCCTTCCCTAATCCCAGGAGGGCTCTGGTCACCCATCACCATCCACTCTCCCCTCTCTACCCCCTGCCTTGTGGTTTGGTTTCCATGGTGCCCGGGATCCCCTCTCTGCACTTGAGGGGTGATGATGGTGGGGGGGGAGGTGTGGGGGGTGTTTCAGGTGCTGTGTTTGGGCCCCCTCTGGCCAGGAGGAGCCCCCAAACCCCCCAATCTCTCTCCTGGTGTGTGAGGGGTCTGACACATCCTGTGACTTGGGGTGTTGCAACCATGGAGGGAAAAACCAGCTGCTGCTGGCCAGATGTGGAGGAGGGGGGGTATAGGGGGGGGTGGAGCATCCCAGACAGACAGACAGAGGGACACAGACACACACACAGCCCTGAGGAGGAGGGGATGGGTTTGGTTCCTACCCCACCATCAGCAGAGTGCAGGGCACGGACACCCCCCCCATATTCCCCTTTGGATCCCCCGGAGAAAAGGGACACAAAAAAGATGCCAAGATGGAGCCCCCAGGCAGCTGCTGGGGCTGAGAGACCCTCGGGGAGGTTAAAGCTTCCCAGGCCTTGGGAAGGAGAGGTTGATCATGGATGTGGGATGGCAGCTCCTGAGGGGGTGGGGGGCGGCTGTGACCTCCAGCCATGGGGGGGATTGGACTGAGGGGCTCCATGTGCCTGGTGCAGGCTGCTGGGGGGGATGTGAGGGGCTGGATCACCCTCAAAACACCTGAGGAGGGGATGCATGTCTGGGCAGCTGGGCAGCAGGTGGGATCCATGCTGGGATGCTCTGGGTGTCCCTCAGTAGCCATGAGGTGCTCCTACCCTCCTTCATCCTTGTTCTCCCTACCTGCTGCTTCCCTCTGCTTCTCCTCCTCCTCCCTTCCCTTCATTCCACCTCCCTGGGAGCAGCTCAGTTCCTCTTCCCCACCTCCTGCTGTCCCTTGTCACCCTCCCAGACGCATCCATGGCATGGGGCTGGCAGAGCCCTGCAGGCAGCTGAGCATCCTGGTGATGCAGGACCAGCTCACCCAGGGATGGACCCTGGTCCCTCAGGGGATGTCCCCAACTCACTGCCACCTCCTGGAGCCTGCAGGGTGGCCTCGTGTCACCAGCTTCCAGCAGTCTTTTTTTTTTTGGGGGCCACTTGACTTTAGAAAGCAAAGCCAAACGTGGGCAGGAACAACAACAACAAAATGGAGCTGAGCAGATCTAGTTTTGCACTGGACGTGTGAGCTGAGCTGGCTCGTCACCTCTGGGCCCCAGGGAGGTTTGGGTGGGGGCTGGCACCCTGCTCACTGACGTGGTCCTTGGCATGGGGCTGAGTCCCACGGGGCAGCTCCTCCTGCCATGACCTCACCCAGCAAAGAGGAAAGGAGGGGTGGGGAGGGGAAATCACCATAAAAATCTCAATTTTCAAGCCAGTCCCTCTCGCCAGCTCCTCTGGTGTCCCTGAAGGTGGCTGGGAGGTCACCCTGGGCCTGCCATGCACAGTGGGAGCTGAAGGTTTGGATGGGGCTTGGTGGAGCCCCAAGAGCCTGCAGCAGGAATTTGAACTTGGAATTGGATTTTTGAGCCTCCCCCAGCAGAAGAAACCCCGGGGGAGGGGGTGTCCAGCATGGGGAGGGGGTTTGGGCACCCACTTCCCTCAACTGAGCAGTGATGCTGAGCCAAGACCTTGATGGGGCAGCTGGGAGCAGGAAGAGGGGATGGGACATGTTCCCCATGTTCCCCTGGCAGGGGACAGGGAGGTGGGTGGCACGGTGACAGGGACATCCCCCTGGCCAGGGTTGGGAAGCCACAGACAGGTTATTTTTGTTTTGGTGTTTGGGTTTTTTTTGGGGGGGAGGGGGATGTGCAGGAAGAAAACATTTTTAGACTAAATAAATTAAAAAAAAAATCCAAAAGAGTGACTCAAATTTTTTTAGATACCTTTTCAGATTTCTGGTCCAGGCTCTGGGTTTTACAGTGGCTGTGTCAGCCCAGGAGCACCTGTGGGGATTTCTCCATCATTAAATGGACCTGGGTTTAGGGGAGGTCACACAGAAAGAACCTGGGGCCTGCTGCTCCACAGGGTGCTGCTGGGTGCCCCACACTGCTGGAATCCAGGTGTTGTCCCCCCCATGGGACATCTCACCCCAAGGAAACCCGTGAGGTCTCTGCTGGCCCCTGAAGAACCTTTTTTTGGGGGGATTAACCCCAATCCACTCTCTTAGAAGCCCTCCAGAGCAGTTCTCCAGCCCCTCCAAGCCCCCTGCTGATGCCCAGTGCCAGGCTCAGACAATTCTTTTATTGAAGCTCTTTATTTTTCTCCATTTTTGTCACAGGACAAAGCAGGGGCACTGAGCCATGGGTGTCCCTCCCCCCTCCCTACCCTCCCCACCCCAATCTGGGGCCTCCACTCCCCAATTAGCAACTTGTCATTGAGGAGCTCATCAAAAGGCTGCTAAAAATAACCCCAAAGAGCTGAGGTTGGGCACAAACTGGGACAATCATCAGGTCCCTGTCCTCGTTTTTCCATGATCCCCTCTGTGTCCTTGCCTGGGGACCCCACTCCTGAAAGCCCCACAGAGCTTCAGCCCTGCTGGTTGTTCTCATCCCACACCCTCTGAGGCAGTGGGGACACCTGGGAGGGGAAAAAGGCACTGGGGAAGGGACGGGGACATTTGGGGACACGGGGCTGGCTGGTTGCCATGTCCCCCCTCCAGCCAAGCCAAGCCTGTGGTGGGATGGAGAAGGCACAGAGGAGGCTTGGGGGTGAGGAGGAGATCCTGGATGGAGCAGGAGGGGCTGGAGCAGCTCCAGGAGACCCCAAGGACCCCCTTGGTGATGTCCCCCCCACCTCTTTTCCACGCCCATAGTGGCAGAAGGCAGGGGGTCCAGGCAGAGCTGCCCTGGGCTGGAGGGGATGGGGGTGACCACAGGGGACATTCAGGGACCCTATGGGGTCCCCCCCAGGAGGTACCAGCAGGACTTGAGCTGCTGCATCCTGAGCTTGCCCCCAGGCTGAGGGACTCTGCTCCAGCTCCCAAGGACATGCTCCTCCCGTGTCACCAAGCCAGGGCCACCAGCAGCAGCATGTGGCACAGCATTAGTCCCTCCAAAGTGACCATCTGGGAGGAAATGTCCTGCAGCACAGCAGCCCCTGGGGAGCTGCAGTCTGGCCCAGTTCTGGCTCAGCCCCTCAGCTGGGCCAGGATGGAGCCCTCTGTGGGGTCACCAGGGGGGACACTGGTGGCACAGAGCTGTCCCGTGGGTGCAGACACCTTAAGGGACAAGAAGAGCTCAAGTGGTGGCTCTGCTCCCTCTTTTATCCCTGGAGAACACCCAGCACAGTGAGTCCTTAGGCAGTAAGGTGGCTCCTGCCCTGTCCTGGGTGACACTGAGGAGGGGGGGACACCTGGGTGACCGAGATCCCACTCCGTGTCTGGGGCTCATGGAGCCAGGGTGGATTTTTCCCTGCAGAGGACAAGACCCCCAAGCCTCCTCCTAGGACACGGTGGCAGCACCCAGTGGGTGCTTCTCTAGCTGCCCAGCAGCCCAGGTCATGGCTCAGGAGCATCAGGTTCATCTCTGTAAGGTATGGAGGGCCAAGTTCCCACTTTTGCACCAAAAATCTCGTTTATTTTTTCACCTTTTCCACACACAAAGCACCCAGATAAGGAGGTGCTGGCAGAGCATCACTCGCCCCCAGCTGCAGAGCTGTGAGAAAAAGGCTTTGGATGAAGAGAGCTGTGATGAGAAAATCAAAGCCCTTGGGCAAAGCTCCCAGCTGGCCCAGCTGCAGCTCCTCTATCCTGATTTTTCACTCATTTTGCAGCTTTCCTGGGCTGCAGCCCTGGGCATTTGGTTGCACAAAGGCACAAAACCTCCCCGTGCAGCCCCTCAGCCCTGCAGAGCCCACCCTGGGCACAGAATCCTGGAGAAGTTTGGCTCAGAAAAGACTCCTAAGGGCATCAAGTCCAAGCATTACCCCAGCACTTCCAGGGCCACCACTGCCCCACGTCCTTCAGCTCCACATCTCCAGGGCTTGGAAAGCCCCCCAGGGATGGAGATGGGGTTCTCCAGGGATGGGGAATCCCCCTTTCCAGGGTCTGATGTGAGGAGATGGTGGCTCTGAGCCCTGCAAGGAGCTCGGTGATGCCCCAGGCATGGAGAAGATGCAATGCCTGGAGTGTCCCACCTGCTCTTTCTGACTCCTTCATCCCTTCCCAGGTACAAGGGGCTGCTGGACACCAGGAAAGGAGCCAAACTTTGCTCCTAGTGGGCTCCTGCTTCTCCCAGCTTGGAGCATTGGCACCATCCCACCCAGCCAAGCTCAACCCTTGTGCCACAGGCATGCACCCACCTCTTCCCAAGGGCCCCTCCACCACCCATCACTGGGATGGGTGATAACGAGTCCCAGGAAGACCCAAAATGTGAGAAAAAACGTATTATTTGGCAACATCAAAATGCATGACAATTCAGAGCTGCAAAAGCTCAGTGTGACCCCAGCAGGGACCAGTGCTCCCAGTAATGCCTGGGCAGGCACAGAAGGAAAGGGTCTGACCTCCACCTCCCAAACCCAGGAGAGCAAAAGGAACCCTGGAGAAAGGACCCAACCTCCTGTGGCTCTGACACACACACACACAGCATGAGCAGAACATGGCTGGGAAGAGGATCCCACAGCCCCCACATTCCCACCCAAACCATCTCCATGCCCTGGAGCACCCCTGAACCTCCCCCCTGACTTTTCTTCCCCCTTGCCCCACTCCCCAGCCCCACACAAAGCCCCTTTCACCAGCAGTGAACAGGAGACATCATTTAGGGGTTTGTCCTCCATCCCCCAAACCAGAAGAGCAAGAGGGACGTGGGCTATGGACAGGACAACCCTTTAGCACCAGCCCTGCTCTGTGGAGCTTCTGTGGGTGCTGCTGCTGCTGGGTCAGCACCATCGGGTGCTCCTGGGGCTCCCATCCTGGTCCAACAGCCAGAGGGGATGAAGCATCCCAGGGATAAAGAAGCTTTTGGTTGCAGAGGCAACACAGGGAGCATTCAGAATGAGGAAAAAGGAGTTTGTGTTATCAGTGGATATCAAAGTCCCTGCAAATTCAAAGCTGCAAAAGCTCAGCCTGACCCCAGGAGGGACCAGTGCTCCCAGTAGTGCCTGGGAGGGCTCCTGCAGGACAGGGTTTGTCCTGGGCATTCCCAGCTGCTTTGTTTCCTTCTCCAGCCTCCTGGTAACCCCCAGACTCCTACTGGGCTGGGATCATCCTGCAGGGATGTGACAACAGCCAAGCTGTGCCCCAGCCCTGGGTGATGCTGAGCTGGTGGGGATCACTCCATTCCTACAAGGTTACAAATAGGTTAAATCAGAGCAAGGAAAGAACTCGGTGTTTGGAAGCAGCAGGAACACTCCCAACATCAAGCCTGAGCTGCTGATGGGCTCCTCAGGGATGCTTCCACCTCATCATCTCCTCAGCTTTGCTGGGCTTGCCTGGTTTGGAGAAGAAAGGATTAAAAACGTCGAGGAGAAGCATCTCCAGGCCAGCTCTGGTCCCTTCCTTGGGGACAGCAGCTGGAGGAGCTCCCTGACCTCAGGACACTGAGGAATCCCCACCACAGGGTCCTGAGCTGCAAAATGCACCAGGTTAAGGGCTCAGGTCCCTTTTAGTGTCCCCCTCCCTCCCCCAAACCCTTGAAAGGGAGCACCAGGACCCAAATGGGACTCCACACCTTACACCTGGGGGACATCACCCCGTTAGGAGGTCCCTGTGCACCCCACGGGAGAGGACAGCCCACCAGGATCTTAGGGGGGGCTGTGGGGTGCTGGAGGGGGGTTACAGCCCCCCCAGATCCTTAGGAAGCACCAAGTCCTGCTTTCTGTGCCTGGGAAAATGGATTTTTGCGGGTGGGAAGGGATGGCAGAAGGGAGGGAACATAAAGGGCTGGGGAACATAAAGCAGCAGCTGAATTACTGCCCAGGCGCTGCAGGCAGAGGAGGAATTAACTCCTTCACCTCTGAAAACCTTTCCTGCTGTTTCCCAGCTCCTGGGATACCAAGAATACAAGCTCGAGGCTCCTGGGGAGGATTTCAAAGCCTTTTGGGGACTCTGCTAAATAACTGCAGGAAATCCAGCACCTTTCTCTCAGCCTCTCCGTGCCCTGGAGCACACCCCATCCCCTTTCTTCCTCCTTGCCCCATACAAAGCCCTTTTTCCCCCATCACCGGGCAGGAGACATCACTCAGGGGTTTGTCCTCCACCCCCCAACCCAGAGGAACGAGAGGGACTTGGGCTGTGCCCGGGACATGGGGCAGGAGAACCCCCCAGCCCTGCACCCCTGGGGCAGACACACACAGGGATCCTGAGCAGAACCCGGCCGGGAAGGGACCCACAGCCCCCAAATCCTCCCAGCTCTGCTCAAAAGTGTCCCCTGGCCAGGGTGGGCGTTTTTTCAGCACCAGTCCCTGATGTGTGGGTGCTGCTGCTGCTGGGTCAGCACCAGCGGGTGGTCCCGGGGCTCCCATCCCGGTCTGGCAGCCAGAGGGGATGAAGGATTCCAGGGATGAAGAGTTTCGGGGATGAAACATTTCAAGGATGAGGGATTTCAGAGATGAAGCGTTCCAGGGATGAGGCATTTCAGGGATGAAGGATTTCAGGGATGAGGCATTTCAGGGTTGAGGCATTTCAGGGTTGAGGGATTTCAGGGATGGAGCATTTCAGGGATGAGGCGTTTCAGGGATGGAGCAGCATTTGGTTGGCGCAGACAACACAGGGAGCATTCAGAGCTGCCAGGCTTTGTGCACAGAGCCCCTCGGGGCTCCAGCAGAAAGGAGGGAGGGATGGGGGGAGAAGGGGGGGGGATGAGCAATGTCACCCCAACCCCCCCCTCAGCTGCCAGCTGGACCGGAGCGTATCTGGAGCCAGCTTAAAGCAAGCAGGAGCCTCTGCTCAATGCCCTTCTTGTCTTCCTTCCTCTGCCGCCCCTCCTCTGATCCAGAAGCCCCTTTACCCCCCCCCCCCCCAGGCCCTCTCACATCCCCTCTCCCGAGCCCCCAGCCCCGCTTTACCCCCCTTCCCAAACCAAACCCTTTCCCACCCCCCCCTCCTTCCACCTCCGCTCCTCGCAGGTCCCAAACATCCCCGCCGGCACTCGCTCCTCTTGCTCAGCCTGTGAATTTTCCCACCTCCTCCCACCTTTTCCTTCCATAAATGTCGTTCCTTGCCTTTTTTATTTTCATTTTTTTTTAACCCCTCTGAACCAGAAGCCTCCGCCCCGCTCCGTACAGGGGAGGGCAGGGAAACCGCAGCTCCGCGTTTCCATCTGCCCCTCCCGCCTTTGTTCGACCAGAAAGAGACATAAAAAGCTCCAGTTTTCCCATTCCTCCCTCTTTTTCTTTCCTGGATCAAGCAGCCCCAGGGTTATTCAGCCCCCCTTCACCTTCCCTGCCTTCTGATGTCCCTCTTCAGGCAGGGAACCCCAACTCCAGGCAGCACAACGCGTTGTAGAACACCAAGAAGCCCCTTTTCCCTTTTCCTTCTTTTCCCAGGAATTCTTAGATCTGAGGATGAAGATTTGGGGTTTTAACTCCCTGGATGACATTGCCAGGGACAACCCCCAAATTCTCCAAGTAGCTGTGGCCATTCCCTGGGAGCATTCCCTGACTCAGGGAGGAAAAAAAGGGAAAAAAAGGAAAAAAAACATCTCTAAGATGCTAAAAGACACAGAGCATCAGGTCAGGTCCCTCTGCAGCCTTTTTATTGTTTTTTTTTTTGGGTTTTCCTACTGAAACAAGGTCAGAAATACTCCTGCTGTTCCCACTCTTCCCTATTCATACTTCCAGCAGTCAGATAGGGACCTCCCCACTCATTCCATGGGATCTGAGCTTCTTCAGGAGACCCCCATGGAAAACCAGGTGGACTTTATCAACGGGAAATGCTGCAGCTAGGGAAAATTCAGAGCATTTTTGGCCAAGGAGTATTTATGGCTTGAGCAGGGGCTGCTCAGGCTGGAAACCCATGCCCCCAAAATGCCATTTTTTGGTAACCTCCAGCAGATCTGGTTTGAGATTATGGTGGTTTTACAGAAGACTGGTAAAACATTTCCAGGAAGGCTCAGAAGTGACTGCATCCTACCCACCCCCCCAGATTTTGGGTTTGGCTGGAAGCTGCCCGGGTTGAGGTTTAGGGTCCCTCATCACCCCCCACACATCAACCAAGGGCTTTGAACAATGTGGCTGCTCCGTGTGCCCCAGTTCCATCCTGTTTGAGGAAGAGGAGCCCCTTGCACCCAGCCCAGCTCAGCTCTTACTCTTCCCTTTGGATTCCTGGGCTCGGGGAGGGGGGGATGGATTGGGGATGGATTCCCAGTCGCTTCCTTGCTGTCCCTTGCGGGGTGGCTGGGGGGGCAGCTGGCACAGGGGTGACGTCGGGGGGACAGGAAAGGACAGTGCTTGAGTCATTCCAACCACAAACCAGTCCTGAACCATCGGGCTGAAACTCTGAGAGGAGGAGGAGGAGGAGGAGGAGGAGGACACTGAGTTATTGTGTGCCACGGTCCCCACGCCTTTGTCACCGAGTCCCCTCTCCCTGACCTCGCTCCACCCCCCCACAAATGGATCCTTTAAGCAGAAACTTGGTGGTTTTTTTCCCATTCTGCTCCTTCCTGGAGCTCAGAGCTGACAAAGCTCCAGGGCTGCTTGGCAGCCGTGACAGAGGATGGAGAAATGTCCTGACAGCTGGAGAGGCACAAGGCAGCCCCCTGGGAGAGCTCGGGGGGACCACAAAGCACCAGGCAGGAGGCTCCAAGGAGGAGCACACATTTTGGGATGGGGTGTGGGTGAACCCCAGTGGGCAACTCATCTGCCCCCCAGCAAAAATCAGGAGGGTGAAAGTGAGAAAAGTCCCGGGTGGAGAGAAAGGGAGTGGAAAAGGTGAAGCAGCAGCTGAGCACGGAAGCCAAGCAAAGCCAGGAATTCATTCACCACTTCCCAGGGAGGGAAATTCCCATTTTGTGGCTGCTCACTGGGGTTAAACCACGCCAGGAGCACAGGACCCCAGCATACAGAAAACACCTTCAAGAAAGAGGAAAAAAGGGGAAGAAATCCCTGGGTGAGAGGCAGAGTTCAGGCTCACACACCTGGGATCCCTCACCCCACTCCTACCCCCAGGAATCTGGGATCAGGACACCCATCCCTGGTCCTTGTACCTGGCAGGGTGCACCTTGTACCTTGTAGGTGTGGACAAGGAAAGCCTTCTCCTCCTCTTCCTCCTCCTCTTTCTCCTCCTCCTCTTCCTCCAGAAGCTGGGTCTGGGATGGCTGAGATTGTCCCCCCTGAGGTGAGAGGGTGACACTTGTGCTGCCACCACCCCAGAGGGCAGGAAAGGGCCAGAGAGGTGGAAACACCAGCTGGGGACATGTCAAGGGGACACAGGGCACAGCCAGGTTGCCAGCAGGAGCACATCAGGGCTGTGGTCAGAGGTACAAATGGGTTTTGGGCTGCTCACAGCCATGGTCCTGGCACTGGGGGTAGAACACAGGCACCCAGCAGCACCCAGCCATGTCCTGCCACCCCGGCCCCAAGGTTTTCAGGGTCTGACAGGGCTGCAGGAGCCATGCCTCAGCCTTGGGGCCCATACTTCAAAAGCCCATCCCAAAAACCCCAAAGCAAG
Organism: Calypte anna; assembly: GCF_003957555.1. NCBI lineage: Eukaryota > Metazoa > Chordata > Aves > Apodiformes > Trochilidae > Calypte > Calypte anna. Next base: position 1,465,808 of record NC_044259.1, on the reverse strand, counting down.
GGGAGCAAACACCCCACTGCCACTGCAGGCTGCTGAGGTTGACTTGGAGGGTTCTCTGCAGGGTTCTCCTCACCTTCCTCCTCCTGTATTGAGACAGAAAAGTTGTAGCTTTGCCTCATCTATATCCCTACTCTTCTTGCCCAAATGCTTGGCTGAGAGATCATCCTGCCCCACTCTTTGGGGTCTGGTCACAGCCACCACATCTCCTCCCCCTCACTTGGATCCTGTTTTTTTCCTTTCTTTTCCACCCTGAGCCCATCACATCCCCCATCACCCAGAATCTCCCATCCAGGGACAAACAGCACAAAACTGCTCTGAGTTCTCCTTCTCCTCAAACCACGTCATCTCTGATCCTCCTCCCAAGCTGTCTTCTTTTCCAAACCCTCTGGATCTCTCTTCCCTCTGCCCCTAAACATGGCACAAGACCTTTTTCTCTCTCTTTTCCTGTAGCTGCCAGCAGCTGGGGGTATCTCTGTAAACCCCACCACCACCTCAACCTGTTCCATCTCTGGGAGACATCCTGGAAGAGGTGCAATGGTCCTGTCGTGCCTGCACTCACCCACAGAAGGTACAATCCTGCTTCAGCAACCTGGAAGAAGACTTTTTAGCCAGGTCTGTAGCCACAGGACAAGGGGTGAGGGTTTTAAATGAGAAGAGAGGAGATTCAGAGGAGTTGTAAGGCAGAAACGTTTCAGGATGAGGGTGGAGAGACACCAGAAGAGGAAGCTCAGAGAGCAGGGACACCTGATCCCTGGTGGTGTTCAAGGTCAGGTTGGATGAAAAATCCCTTCCAACCCAATTTTTTTAATGATTCTAAGAAAACCTGGTGTCCCAGCCCCCACCAGCAGGCAGAGGAACAGAGGATGGCAAGTGGGAAAGGTGCTGCAGGAGCCAGCACCAGCAGCGGGGTGGAGAAACTATTTTGGCTCTGAAATAAAAGGACCCAACACGTCAGCAAGTGCAGAAATACCAGCTGGGTATGTGAACCATGCCAGGGTTTCCTTGACAGCTGTGAGGAGGAAGGAACAAACACCAAGCAGTAATAGCAGCACCAGTTTTTAAATTTTATTCTTTTTTATCCCTTTCCTTACCAGCCCTGCAGGAAGAAGCCCCGAGGTGGCAGAGTCCTGTGAGGAACACCTACCCTGCTCTGATGGGTCAGGCCACCAGCCTGGGAGGCTTCCTGTGAAACGTCCATCACTCTGGGTCCCTCTGTCACCTGTGAAAGAAAGGACAGGACCTCTGTGACACAGGGACCCAGCCCAGCACCTGGGCTCCTTTGTCAGCCATTGCTGCTACAGAACTTTTGCCTCTTTGCTTCCAGGAAAGGGAAAATAAATATTCCCCATCCTGTCCCTCACGGGGTAAAACCCAGTGGTTCCTCTCTTCACCCTTTAATGCTTGGATTTCATTTGTTTTCCTGCCTCACGGGCACGGTGGGGGTGGGAAGGCATCCACCTCCACCCCCTCCTCTTTCTCTGGATGGAAGGGAATGGATTAGGGCCCAGACTGCCTGGCAACATCTTCCTCCCCGAGGAGGAGGAGGAGGGGGGTGCTGGCTGCTCAGCCAGGATTTTTTTGGGCACGTTGTCTAAAGCCCTGGGCTTCCTCAGAGACCCCAGCTGTTGGGTTATTTCCTACCCATGGACTGAGTCCTCCCTGGCTCTTCCCCTGGGCTCCCTCCAGGGTCTCCTGGCTCCCTGCTTGGTTTCCCTGTCTCCAATGAGCATCCCGGCTCTCTCATGGCCCCCTGGCCTCTAAATCTCCCTTTCACTCCCGTGCTGGGGGCTCAGGCCACCACTAAGCAGATTAGCCCAGGCTCAGCTGCTCGCCCTGCCCAGCAACAGGGGATGTCACCCCCGGGGGAGCCATGTGAGAGGGTGACACATGTGCTGCCACCACCCCAGCAACACCGCGGCTCCGGTGCCCTCTCCTGTCCCAGAGGAGATGCGATGGGACCAGGGCTCCGTGGGGCTCCGTGGGACATCTCCCCCCACACACCCCCACCCAGCCCTCAGCTGGGGACACGGGTGACCCGCACCCACCCTCACCTGGTGTCCCCTCATTTGTGTAGGGATCTCCCAAGCTGAAAGCCAAGAGGCACCCAGGAAGAACAGGAAGCCCCCCCTGCACCCCCCACCCCGGGGACTCAGCCTTGTGCTCCGACAGCCCCGGAGCAGATTTGAAAAGGTCATTAAACCCCCAGCTGGAAATAAAAGAGCACATCCCCCCCCAGCCCACCCAGCCCGGGGCACAAATCCCTCACACCGACCTCGGAGAGAATCCTAGGATGGTTTGGGCTGGAAGGGACCTTGAAGCCCACCCGAGTTCCACCACCCTTTCCGTGGACACCGGGAGCAGATGATGATGCTTCCCGGAGCTTCCAGCCGCCTTTCCGCATCCTCAGCCGGTGCCGAGGGGGTTAAGTCCGAACCCCCGGGCTCTCTGCGGATCTGTGTTTCCCTGGCAACAGCTCCTGATGAAACCCAGAGCTCCGGAACCTCATCCACCATCTGGGAGATCCCTGCCCGTGCTGCCTGCACAGGCTGCCACCTGCAGGCAACCCCTGCCCGGCACCCAGCACCCAGCACCCAGCACCCAGCACCCAGCACCCAGCACCCAGCACCCAGCACCCAGCACCCACAAACAGGACAGGGGAAAAGGCTGGGGAACGGAACTTGGCTACCAGACCCAGCTTTTGGGCTAGTGAAGGGAGCCCCGGACAATTTGGGGGGAGGGAGGAGGGTTTAGGGTCCTTCCACTGCCCCACCTGCTTGTGCCAAACCCAAGGGGAGGGTCTGGGTTCCTGTGAAGGGTCCCCAAGGACAAGAGAAAGTGGTGGCCCAATGGGGACTTCAGCCTGACCCCAGCCCAAGGCAGGCAATGGGAGGGGAAGGTGGAGGAAGGCTGTTGGGACACTGGGATGTGGGGTCCCTGCATCCCCTCTGTGCTTCATTTACTGCCCTCCCCCTTGCTGACACACTTTGGACTTGGCCTGGTGGGAGAAGTTCAGGTTTTTCCCTCTCCATCCTTGTCACCACTGCCTGGAACAGGAAAAGGCACCAGGAGGAGGTGAGGAGGAAGGTCAGGAGGTGCTACACCTTGAAGAGGCCTCTCCTGCTGCCAGAATTTGGGCACCCAGTGCCCAGGCTTCTTATAATGCAGATTATGATCCCATATTCCAGCCTTGCTTGGATAACTCCCTGCAAACCTCCTCGCACCACCAAGTTCCTGCAGGGGAAGCTGCTGCTGGCAGGACTGCTCAGCCAGCTCCTGGAGCTTGGCCCCAAATCATTCCTGGGTTCAGAGGAGCAGAAGCTGCAGCTTTGCAAGTTGGGGCTCCCTGGGGAAGGCAGAGGCAGGAAGGAAGCAGGGAGGGACCAGTCCCTTCTTCAGCCCCTTTTCCCTGACCTGGCTCCAGCAGAAAACAGTCCCAGGGCCTCAGAGCAGTGGGAGTCCGGGAAACTCAGGCATCTGGGGAGTCAGGGGAATCCAGGGATGAAAGCTGACATAAGAAAGAAAATACTCTTTTTTGGAGCTACAATTCCTGGCACAGCTGCTGGCCAGCCCCCCCCCCCCTTCCTGCTGAAACCCGAAACTTGGCAGGGGATGGAAATCATTAACTTGGGTGTTTGTGTGATTTAACCCTTCCCATCTCCCCACCTCCCCAGTTTGGGTGATTTAACCCTTCCCACCTCCCTCTGCCCCTCCAATGAGCCCAGATTTAACATTTCCAGCACCCCTGGGCCAAAGAGAAGGACTAAAAGAGAAGACAGGGATCCCTCTCCTCTCCTCCTCCAAGACTTTTAAAAGCAGAAGCCACAGGGCCATGGCTTGTCTGTCCAGGAAAGAAGCCAAACCAGCACCCAGGAGAGACCTCAGAAGAGGTTTGATGTTCCTTTCCAAGAGCCAAAGCTCAGAAAGCCCCATGGGATCAGGAAGGGGAGGTGGGGGGAAGAGAAGAGGGAAGAAGAGGGAAGAAGAGGGAAGAAGAGGGAAGAAGAGGGAAGAAGAGGGAAGAAGAGGGAAGAAGAGGGAAGAAGAGGGAAGAAGAGGGAAGAAGAGGGAAGAAGAGGGAAGAAGAGGGAAGAAGAGGGAAGAAGAGAGGAGAGAACCCAAACCAAAACAAAAAGCCTCAAATCCTGGTGGAAAACTGCAAGATGATGTAAGGGAGGTTCTGGGACAGGGTGGGGACCTCCAGTAAGGGGAGCTGGGAGATGCACTTGGGGTCTGGGTGGTTGTGCTGGGGGTAGCCAAGCCCTGAGGGCTGAGGAGAGGAGGGTCTGCAGCATCCTCTGGATGGGGACCCCCTGAGCAAGAGGCAGGAAAGCAGCAGGAGGGAGGGAGGGAGGAATGTGAGAGCTTGCAAAGCATCTCACAGCTGGGGGGGGGTTGCAGCTGCCAGGAGGAGGGGATGGATTTCAAGCAAGGCAAAGAGGAAGGAAACCAAGGGAGAGGGGACAGTGATTGAGTGCAGATGTTGGACTGAGCCTGGTAGCAGGGAGAAGCCTGAGGGAGAAAGGCCACAGCAGGGTCAGGTTAACCTCCTGGGTCAAGCAGGAGGTTGGGTACTGCTGAGGAGGGGTCACTTGCCAGCAGTGAGGGGGGGTCCAGCAGGAGCTGGGGGCCAGGAGGCTTCCAAGGTAATCACAACACTACATGGAACCACAAAGTCCTCATGTTAACAGTGAGCATCACTAAAAGGTGATGGAGAAGGCAGGTTTGGCACAAAGGGACAGGGTTAGAGCTCCACCCATGTCACTGAGCACCTGTTGGGAAGGCAAAGGGACAGTGGTGACACGAGGATGTCCTTTGGCCACTCACCTGGCACAGGGAGGGATGTCAGGGCCCCTTGGTGGCTTTGCTGCTGAAGGGCTCACTGAAGGGTAAGGACACAGGCAGGGGGATGGAGGAGGAACGTGGGGCAGCACAAGCATCTGGTGGCCCTACAGAGGTCACCCCCCCTCTACAAGGGGCTGCAAGATTCAGGTTGGAGAGCTGGGAAAGCTCAGACTGTGGCCTCCCACCCCTCACCATCACTTCCACAACGTCTGCAAAAAATTCTGAAAGATGTGTGGTTGGATTCCTGCACCAAGAGAGCAGAGCAGAAGTTTGGGGAGGGGAGAAAAGAGCTCTAATGGGCACCAGACCTCCCAAAAACATAGGGGAGAAGGAGAACAAGGCTAAAGGACTGAAAGGCAGCCCGGATCTTGGGAAGAGATTCCTTGGTGTGAGGGTGCTGAGCCCCAGGTTGCCCCCAGAAGCTGTGGCTGCCCCATCCCTGGCAGTGTTGAAGGTTGGATGGGGCTTGGAGCCCCCTGGGCTGGGGGAGGTGTCTGTGGATGATTTTTAAGATCCCCTCCAACCCAAACCACCCGATCACTCAGTCCAAACCTCCTGCTCTCCCCATCACCTGGTTTCATCTCATACCTGCAGCTGAGGAAAGGACATCCTGCTCACCTTGCAGAACTCACTCAGTTCCAGACAGAAGCTGTCAGCAGTCATTTCCTGGGGGTCAAACAGAAGGTGGTGTCCCCATTCCAGACAGCTGGACCTCCACACCTGAGCACCTTGCTTCCCACTGTGTCCTGGCACCCTTAAAAAGGCTGCAAAACCCAGAAACCAAGGACCAGAAACCAAACATGAAGTAGAAACATCAGGGTCAGCTTCACCCCACAGAGTGCCTCAACATCCAGCCCAACCTGGGCTTCCTCTCTGCTCCGAGACACAGAGACCATCACTAGCCCAAGATGAGGAGATGAACTCAGCCTACCCCGGTGTTTGGTTGAGGCTTCCACCTTCCCACACCTTCTGCCACCTCCTCCCACCTCCTCACACCACCTTCTACCTCCTCCCACATCCTCACACCTCCTCTCACCTCCTTCCACTTCCTCACACCTCCTCCTATCTCCTGCCATCTTCTCACACCTCGTCACACCTTCTTCTACCTCTTCCCACCTCCTTCTACTTCCTCCCCCCTTCTCCCACCTCCTCACACCTCCTCTCACTTCCTCACACCTCCACCAGGAGACTCCAGGAGGGCAATCAGGTAACAGAAGAGCTGCCCAGAGCTCTGCTGTCTTTACCCAAAGCTGACTCAGGAGGACACAGATCCTTTGCTGAGGGCAAAAACCACCCCTGCAGGATCCCTCCCAGCTGTAGAAGATGATTCTGGGGTCCACATCACGACAGAAATGCCTTTTCCTACCACTCTGTCCCTCTCCAACTTTGCCTAGACCCATGAATCCCTTCTGCCATAGCTCCCATCCACTCCCAAACCCGTTTTCTTCCTACAAGCAAAAGGATATTGGGTCTTTCTTCTCCCCAAACTTGCCACGCTCATCCCTGCTGGCAGGAAAGCTCTGAATATTATCCTGCACGTTTAGAATCTGTCCTTGTCTCCTGTTGAGAGTTTCCTTCAAGTTCTCAGCAGACACTGAAAAAAAAATCACTTTTTTTCTTTTTATTTAAAGTATTTTAGGAAGGGATGGAGCAGGACAGGAAAGACCTGCATGCTCCAACAACCTCCAGTCTGGAATGAGAGGCAAAGCTGCCTCTGGACCTGCCAGTTAGAGCTTTTTCAAGACTTAACATCCCCAGGGAAGGAGCCAAAGCCTCAGCAGGGTTGGCTCAGCAGGCTGGGATGAGGGCTGGGATCCTGGAGATGTTTGTTCTGTGCTAGAGGGAAGTCAGCAGCTGAAGGTAAGGATGAGCCCAGGTAGGACACAGAGCACTTGGGTCCAGCTGAGGTTTTCTCATCCTCCACATGGGGGACGGATGCATCTGCAGCCCACATCCTGCTCCTGCCTCTGGTTTTCCTTCCTCCCTGGCCACTGACTCAGCATCCCCAGGACAAAACAATCAGCATCCTTCCTCCCAGGCCTCACATCCGTGTGGTTCATCCTTGGTTCTTTCCTTTGCCACCCCGGGCAGCTCCAGGACAGCTGCAGCACTAAGCAGGGAAACTGCTTTTACTCTCTCACCAGAGATTTGGCACCTCTGGGCTGGAGCTTTGCAGTCAGAACCATGAGCCCAAACTGTGCTGGGAGCAGCTGAGATCCCAAATCCCAGCCCCAAGCCCCAGCAACCCTCTCAGCTTCACTGGGGTCACTTCTGATCCTCAGCTCTGTGTCTGGGAGCTGCTGGTGAGGATAAACTGCTCAGGGAGGGAGGATGATGGTGCAGAAGGTGTAGAAAGCCCTGCCTGAGGGAGTTCAGGTGCTGGAAAAACCTCCAGCTGGATTTTCCCAGCCATCCAGGTGCAAATGGCTGAGAAATAAACCCAGAGGGAACCAACCAGCTCCTTGGGATGTCCTCACCAGCCAGAGAGCTGATTTCTCTGGTTCTAGACAGAACCATGGGATGGTTTGGGTGGGAAAGGACCTTTAAAGGTCATCCAGCCCACCCCCCCTGCATGGGGAGGGACATCTTCAACCAGAGCTCAGAGCTCCATCCAACATGACCTGGAATGTTCTCAGGGATGGGCAACCTGGGCTAAGGTCTCATCAGCCTCAGGAGAAACCATTTCTTCCTAATATCCTATCCTATAGCCTAATAATAGTATCATTAATAATAACAGGATAATAATAGCATTATCCTATATCCTAACAATATCCTCTAGCCTTCCTAATATCCTATCCTATATCCTAATAATAATAATATTATTAATAATAATAGGGTAACAATAACATTATCCTACATCCTAACAATATCCTCTAGCCTTCCTAATATCCTATCCTATAGCCTGATATTATTATCCTATTATTATTATTAATATTATTATTAACATTATCCCATATCCTAATAACATCCTGTATCCTTCCTAATATCCTATCCCAATACCTCACCTGAAGCTCTCTTTGGAAGACCTCAGCCCCAACATGATTTCCCACTGCCAGAAGTGGCCTCAGAAGCCCAAGCAGAAGTTGAGGAGGAGGAAAGAGACCAAGGCCAGGCTGCAGAGCAGGTTCCACACAGCTGGGGACAGCAGATGCTTCCAGAAAGAGCTGAGCAGTGCCAGAATCATCTTCCCTCCTGGGGAGGCTCCTTCTAAGCAGCTTCACCCTAAACACAGCCCTCTGAGCAACAGAAAAACACCAGCACTAAACGTTTCTGGAGTATTTCATCCTCCCTCTCCTGCTCAGATTTTATAAAGGAGAACAAGAGCAGGTTTATTTTCACTCCCCTGCTTCTGATAAGAACAACAAAAAGTCCTGATGGGACTTTCCCACTGGCATTGCACAGCCCAAGTTTTATTTTGGGGGGAGGGATTAAACCTGGCAGGAGAAAATGATTTCTTCTCTTGGGATGTGGCAGGTGGGTTTGCATTTCAGCCATCAGATTGCTCCTTTGTCTTGAAAACAGGACAAGTGAGACCAAAAAACACTTGGAGGAGCTAAATAAAGGGCTCTGAACTCTTTATTTCATTTTTTTTCCTTGCCTTAACAACAAGCAGGGGGGTGTGAGGGGTGTGAACCCAACTCACCACATACTTTCTAAAACCTTGTAAGTAGGGAACAAGGACAGGAGTGGAGATTATCTGGGGCAAAATTAATTCAGAAAACACAGATGTAAGCACAGATACTGAAAAATAAAAAGTCCAAACTTTACTCCTCCAGACTCTCCCCAAACCAAAGTGAGCTGATAGAGCTGCTAGAGGAACAGAGGAGAAAAGAAAAGGAAGGAAAAGGAAAGAAAAGGAAAGGGGAAAGGGGAAAGGGGAAAGGGGAAAGGGGAAAGGGGAAAGGGGAAAGGGGAAAGGGGAAAGGGAAAGGGGAAAGGGGAAAGGGGAAAGGGGAAAGGGGAAAGGGGAAAGGGGAAAGGGGAAAGGGAAAGGGGAAAGGGGAAAGGGGAAAGGGGAAAGGGGAAAGGGGAAAGGGGAAAGGGGAAAGGGGAAAGGGGAAGGGGAAAGGGGAAAGGGAAGGGAAGGGAAGGGAAGGGAAGGGAAGGGAAGGGAGGAAGGGAAGGGAAGGGAAGGGAAGGGAAGAGGAAAGGAAAGGAAAGGAAAGGAAAGGAAGGAAAGGAAAGGAAAGGAAAGGAAAGGAAAGGAAAGGAAAAGAAAAGAAAGAAAGAAAAGAAAAGAAAAGAAAAGAAAAGAAAAGAAAAGAAAAGAAAAGAAAAGAAAAGAAAAGGAAAAGGAAAAGGAAAAGGAAAAGGAAAAGGAAAAGGAAAAGGAAAAGGAAAAGGAAAAGGAAAAGGAAGGAAAAAAGAAAAAGGAAAAGGAAAACTAGTTGGGAACTTAGATAATAAAACTGGTACTAAGCAGCCTGAAGAGAATTACTGCTGTTCAAGCAGGATGGAGACATTCAGAGCCTTTTTTTAATCTATAAATTAAGCATGGAATTTAAATTTGTCTTTGTTTGGTCGTAAGGATGCTAAAGCCCCAGACCTTGATCAAGAAGCAGGGGGAGGCAGAAAAGGAGACAGCAGAAATCAAGTGGGGCAGGAGAGACTTTGGAGAGTGATTTAAAGCCAAGCCCTGGACCTGAGCCCCTAATCTGGATGTTTAAGCCCTCTGACTCTGATGCTTCTCCCTCATCTCCCCCCTAAATCTCTTCTCACTGGAAGCCCCGCAGCAATTAGCGTGAAAGAGTTAATTAAGAGTTAATTAATGGGGGAGCTGAGCTGCCCCTTCCTGCCCCTGATTCAGGGTTCTGATCTGGAACCTCCCAGCAGGGACACCAAAGGGAGAGAGAGATCCTGAAACAGCCCCTGAGCATCACCTGGGGGAGTCAGAGCTGCAACATGGGAAGGGAAATAATAAAGGGAAATGGAAGGAGGGAAGGAAGGAAAAGAGAAAAGAGAAGAAAAGGAAAGAGGAGAAAAGAGGAAAGAGGAGAAAAGAGAAATGAGGAGAAAAGAGAGGAAAAGAGGAAAGAGAAGGAAAGAGGAAAGAGGAATCATAGAATTGGCTGGGTTGGAAGGGACCTCAGAGATCATCAAGTCCAACCCTTGATCCACTCCCACTGCAGTTCCCAGCCCATGGCACTCAGTGCCACATCCAGGCTCTTTGGAAAGATCTCCAGACACGGAGAATCCACTACTTCCCTGGGCAGCCCATTCCAATGCCTGATCACCCTCTCCACAAAGAAATTCTTTCTCATCTCCAACCTAAACCTCCCCTGGCACAACTTGAGACCCTGCCCTCTTGTCTTGCTGAGAGTTGCCTGGGAAAAGAGCCCAACCCCCCCCTGGCTCCAACCTCCTTTCAGGGAGTTGGAGAGAGTGATGAGGTCTCCCCTGAGCCTCCTCTTCTCCAGCCTCAACACCCCCAGCTCCCTCAGCCCTTCCTCACAGGAATTCTGCTGGATCCCTTCACAGCCTCCTTGCTCTTCTCTGGACCTGCTCCAGCACCTCAAGCTCCTTCCTGAGCTGAGGGGCCCAGAACTGGACACAGGACTCAAGCTGTGGCCTCCCCAGAGCTGAGCACAGGGGCAGAATCCCTTCCCTGGACCTGCTGGCCACGCTGTTCCTGAGCCAGCCCAGGATGCCATTGGCCTTCTTGGCCACCTGGGCACACTGCTGGCTCATGGTCACCTTCCTTCATGTTCATGTTCCTTCATGTTCAGGAAAGAGGAAAGAGGGAAGAGGAAAGAGAAGAGGAAAGGGAGAAGAGAGAAGAGAAGGAAAGGAGAAGGAAAGAGAAGGAGAAGGAGAAGGAGAAGGAAAGCAGAAGGAAAGGAGAAGGAAAGAAAAGGGACTTTTACTGCTGTGGTTGGTGTTTGCCACCAGCACCAGGTCCTGGGAGGAACTTTGCAGTTTCTTGGCCTGGGTCCTCTTGTGCAACAGGAGGCAGAGAGCAGGAAGCAGGAGGTGAAGTTGGCCATGGCACGACAGCAGAACAGTGACAAATGAATATTTTTCTGGGAGGGAAAGCTGCTGATGTCATCTCTTGTTTATCTGACTAGAGGAAAAGTCACTCACCAGGACCCCGGGCTGCTCCTTCTCTGCTGGTTCTTTGGAGCTTCAGCAGCTGGAACAAGTTCTGCAAGAGCAGAGCAGAGAGTGAGCAGGAGCCACACCAAGGAGAAACCCCAGAGCTGCAAAAGAGCTCCCTGCCTGCCCACTGCTCCCATCCTGACCCCCCCTCAGCACCAGGGGGTTCTTTGCAAAGGGCTTGGGAGAGGTCAGATCCCTGGTGTTCAGATAACAAGCCTGAGATTCCCTCACTAAAGAGCTCCCCGAGATTCATGGAATCATTTGGGTTGGAAAAGAGCTTTCAGGTCACCAGGTCCACCCATTCCCCCAGCACTGCCAGGGCCACCCCTGCCCCACGTCCCTCAGCTCCACATCTCCAGGGCTTGGAAACCCCCCCAGGGATGGGGAATCCCCCTGGGCCAGGCCCTGAGACCCTTTCCAGGGAGAAATTCTTCCCCAGCTCCAACCTAAACCTCCCCTGCTTTACATTAAGGCTGAGCCTGAGGATATCCACACCACCCATCAAAATGAAACCCTGGGGTGAGGCACTGGACACCAAAGGATTTGGGGAAGCAGCTCAGGAGATGTGCTGCCAGCTTTGGTGCAGGAAGAATGAGCTAAAGATGCTCAGCATCCTCACAGCCCCCAGACTCCCTTCCCCCTGCACTCCTGTGCTGCCAGGCTGTCCCAGACACCCCTTCCTGGGGTCCCACCACCCCTCCTGGGAAGGAGGTTGGCACCCTGTCCCTCTGCCAGCTTCCTGAGAGGGACCCCACTGGGTGGACACCCAAAACCCCTCTGCTTCAGCAGGAAGGAGAAGCAGGAAGGTTTGCACCCATCCCAGAGGGACCCCAAAAGCCAACCCCCCCTTCCTGCTCCCCCCCACCCATAGGGAAGCAGCTCAGACACCCAACCCTGAGCACCCTGCTCCCCCTTAGGGCTTCAGGAGCCCATAGCACCCTCAGCACTGTTTCTCCCCCCCCCCCATCCTGGAGCTGTGTCCTGCCTGGTAACAAGGAGGGGGGGGACAAACATCTCTCCCCCAGAGCTGACCTATGGCTGTGCCTGTTCCTGCAGCCAGGCTGCCGCCCTGAGCCAGCCAGCAGGGATGCAGCAGCATGGAATCCAATCCCTGACCTATTTTCCTCCAGGCAGAAGATCAGGAAACAAAAGGGAGCCTTCTAGCTCTGGGTATTTAAAGGAGAAGGCCCTCATCTAACCACCCCCCAGAAACCACAGAGCCTCTCGTGACCTTCATCACCATCATCCTCGTGAGAGGCTGTGGGGAGACAGAAGGAAAATAAATGATGGGAAAAAAAAAAAAAAGAGAGAGGGGAGCTGGGTGGAAGGAAAACCAAACCAAACCAAACCAAAAAGCTCCTTTAAGCTGTAAGATCACAGCTCTGGGAAAGCAACACAAGAGTAAGAATTGGTGAAGAAACTGGAGCTGAGGACTGGAGAGGCAGCAGGGCAGCAAACTCATCCCCCTGGAAGGAATAAAAGTCCCCTCAAAGCAGGGACTGAGCAGGGATGTGCCCCCAGCTCTCTGTCCCTGATGGATCAGCTGCTCATCCCATCTGCACAGCCCCTCAGCCAGGCAGCTCTCCCAGGGATTCCTGTTCAGGTTTGCTCCTGGACTTGGCCCAAAATGCCAAATCTTTAACCCACAGCCAGGGCAGGTTTGGAGTCAGCTGGATCCATCCCTGCCAGCTGCAACCTCTGTGCACCCACCTGCAGGGCTGAGGACCTTGTAACCCGGTTTCTCAATAACAGGGAGAGCACCAAAGCAAACCCTTCACCTCCCAAAACCCAACCCAAAAGCTTTCCCTAAACTCTCCCCTGCCAACAGCCGTGCTCGTGGCAGAGCAAGAGCCTGCAAGGAGACAGCAGACCACGGGTGTCTGGGCTCATCTCAGAGCCCACAGCACCTTTTTGGGTTGGTTCAGTGAGGTTCCCTGCTGGAAAAGCCTCACAAGAGTGTGGATGGTTGGCTTGCTCCATATCCTGGGTTGGGAAATGCCTGCTGGCTCCCAGCTCGAGGGATGTGGTGACAAATAAGATCAGAATTGGTTCCTACAAATAGAAAGGCTGAACAATAGCTACTCAGCATCCCATGCTGGCAACTCTCTTGGGGCTCTCCAGGCAGCTGGGAAAGGTGCTGCTGCCAGGATGTGTTGGTTTCATAAACCTGGGGCAAAAACCACCCACATGAACAGGCAGGAAGGGAAAAATAATACAAAAAAAAGAGGAAGAATAGATCTCAGTGTCCTGAACAATGAAAACAGGAAAGTCTCTGCAGTCTGGGGGAGCCTGGGCAAGAGCTGTTTTGCAGGCAGCAAAGCTTCCAGGCAGTCTGGGGGGTCTGCTGATGGAAAAAGAGAAAAAGAGAAGCCAGAATGCAGCTGGAGCCTCCTCTGATGGGGAGGGATGCAGGGAAGGCAATCCCCAGCCTCAGGGGCTTGCAGGGTTGGGGGGTGTCCTCCCAGAAAGCTTTCACCTGAAACACCAGCTCTCCCTGCAGACACCCCCCTCCCCAGTTCTGTCTCCCCCCACCCTGAGGCTCTACATCTTGCTCTGCATCCCCCTGGGTACCACTGGGGCCTCCCCATCTCCCCCCAGCCCCCAGGAAGCCACTGCTGAGCTTTGCCTTGGCTCCTCCCTGGCCTCCCCCCCCCCTTCCCTATTTTCTTGACCTTTTTATTTTCTGCGTCAGAAACATAAAATGGAGCCTGGAGGGAGGAGAGCACCCGGCCTAAGATGGCTGAGGGAGGAGAAGGATTTGCACGGCGGAGCATCAGCACCCTCTGCTGCTGGTTCAGTGCTTGGGGAAAGGGGGGGAGAAGGGGCCCTCCCAGCCCCACAGGCTCCAGGAATTAAAAATAAAGACTCCAACCAACCCGAATTGTCCTTAAAGCCAAAATATCTGCTTAAAAAAAACCCAGCAAACAAACCTCAGCTGCCTGCTTGCCTCCTGAGCTCTCCTGGTTGCCTCTTCTTGCCACCTGAGTTGTATTTTACTTTTCCTCTCTGTGTTCCATCTAGAATCCTTAAGGGAAAAAAAAAAAAAGATCTATTTAGTATTTAAACCCACTCATTTCCCACCTACAGCTCCCCACAACCAACGCTGCTGCCCTCCACATTCCCTTGTTGTTTTTCCAGGTTGGAGACAACCCAGGAGGTTCCCCCAAGGTGAGCACCCAAAGAGAGGTGGGAACACACTCCAGGCTGGAGATAGAGGTGGGGGGAGAAGCAGCACCCACCTGAGGCAGGGGGGGACCAGATGCTGTCCCCAGGAAAGGCCCAGGGACCAAAAAGGCACAAGAAAAAGCAGCACAAGGGCACCTTGCAAACCACCTCACCTCCCCTGAGCATCCATCCCACTTTCCAAGCCAGGAATGTGCCAGTGTCGAGCCCAATCCAGCTGAATCTGAGTCTTGAAGTCCCAGGTGAATCCCTGCAAGGAGTTGCCCCAGGATCAGTTCAAAAAGGGGCCAAACCCCCCCCCAAAAAAGCATCACTCAGCTGCCAGGCAAAAACCCCCAAGGAGATCCAGGCTTCCAAATCCTGTGTGGTAACTTCAGCATTGAGGGAAAATGAGGAAAAAAAGGAAGGAATTTAAAGAAAAAAAAAATTCTAAAAAGCACAGAAAGATAAGAGGTGACTGCAGGTAAAGTCCTGACCCCAAAGGATTCAGTTCAGCCAGGAGCAGGGTGCCCAGCACCCATCCAGCTTGGCAAGCACCAGATATGGGGGGAACAACACTTGGATGTCACAAGTGCAAAGTCATGCTGGCTGGAAAAATACAAATATAAAATAAAAATACACCACACACACACAAAAACCACTTTAAAAGGGCCTTTCCTGGAAGGGAACAGTCCTTTTTTTTTTTTTTTTTGGGGGGGGACACCAAGGGGGGGATGAGCTGGAGCTCTGTGGTGGGGCTGCTCCCTCTGCCTGGGTGTGGATGGATGGAGCGTGGGACAGCAAGGATGGGACAGCCAGGGAGGCTCCGTTTTCATCCATGTCAAGAAATAAAAGAAATAAATTACAAAAGCAAGTTCTGGGGGTAGGAAAGATGGGGGTTTTCCAGCAGGGCCTGGGTGAGTCAGGCTGGGAAGACAAAGTGAGACATCAGGGTGGAGCCCAGCTTGGTGAGACAGGGCCATGGGGCAGGAGTGATGGAGAGGGGCAGAGCTGGAGGGGGGGAAAAACAGGGCTGGGGATCCCTGAAACTGGAGTGTCAGCAGGAAAAAGGGGTTTGGGGGTGCAGGAACAGCAGAAGAGCAGGGGGGGAAGAATGGGGTGGCACTGGGGGGGTGTGGGGATGATGATGAGAGGGGCTCACACCGTGCTCCAGAGATCCCTGATTTATTTAAGGACACAACCCCCCTGGTAATCCCCTCCTCCTGCTCCACAACGAAGCCCCCAAAAGCCTGGTGGTGCCTTTTGTGTGCCAGGGGCAGGTGATTCCCCCCTGTTCCCCCAGCAGCAGATGGAGACCACCCCCCACCCCCCTTTTCTCCCAATTCTGCTCTTGTCAGGCAAAGAGCGATAAAAAAAACCAAAAACCAACCCACTAACAAAAAAGCAAGACAAATCACCCCAAACCAGCCTGTCTGAGAGGACAAAGGAGGCTGGAAATAGAAGCTGAGCTGGTTTTTTCCAGGTTCAGAACAAGGACGGAGGGAAGAGGGGGGGGGAAGAGCAGAAGGCGAAGGGGGGGGATGCGGGGATGCTGCGTGCGCAGCCGGTGCCTTCCTTCCCCTCTTTGTCTGGGAAAGGAGGTCACGGGGGGGCCCGGGGGGGGCTGCAGGGGAAGCTGGGGGCTGCGTCAGCCCCTCCGTCAGAGGAGCAGCTGATCCCCATCTCCCAATCCCCATCCTCTGAGCTCAGCGATGGGAAAGGAGCCAAAGCGGCTCAACTGCGCGCATCTGGCGGATGGAAAGCGCACTGCAAGGGAGAGGGGGGGCACAGGGAAAAACCCCTTTGCCAAGCCCCCCAAAACAAGGAAAAAAACCCACAACACTCACAAGAGGTCAGGAAAACTCCCAGGGAAACCCTGAGACCTCTGGAAGCTCCAGTGGCAAAGGAAACCCCCACCCCAGGGCTGATGCTGCAGTGTGAGCTGGAGGGATGAGGGCAGTGGGCACTGCGGGCACAACTTGGCTCCCAGTACTCCCAGTTCCTCCCAGTAAGCATCAGACGCCTGCAGAGAGTCCACCAGGAGCACCCCAAGGGCTTCTTGTGGGACCAGCAGCTTGGGAAGGGCAGGAGCTGCATCCCAGGGGCACCCATCACTTGCAGCACCCCAAAAAACCAAGGCTGTCACCCGGCTGTGCCAGCACCCACAGGGACACCAGGAACTCCTCAGGGCCAAGGGGAAATCCCTGGGGCACAGCCCCACCTCACTCCCAGGGACTTCTCTACGTGTCCTCTCTTAGAAACATCACCTCCCACCTCAAACATCCTGAACCAGCACCAGGGCACCCACTGAGGGCCAGGGGGACAGCAGGAAAAGTGCTGCTGGCCCAAAAAGTGTCAGGAAAAGTCAGCCCGAGCCCTGCAGGCAACACCATCACCTGTCAGGAGGTGAAAACAACTTCTAAAAGACAGGGCTGTGCTACAGACAAAGTCCTGAGCTGGTTGGGGTTCTTCCCTCCAGACTCTGACTCCCCGTGGGAGCACCCAAACCTTTCCCTGGGCACCCATCAGATCCCACAGGTGCCATGAGGAGTGACTTCAGCTCCTGGGAATTCCAGGGCACAGCCTCTTGAGGGGCACAATCCAGAGTGTGGATACTCCAGGGGTTCTGCAGGGCTGAAACACAAAGTTTAGTGAGCAGGTTGTGCTTCCTTGGAGGAGCAGAGGAACATTGAGCATCCCACCAGAACTGCACCCAAAGCCCCAGCAAAGTGCAGCCAGGCTCTTGGTTTCTGCTTCCCAACACCACCCCAGGAGAAAGGAGGGAAAAAGTGAAGAGATAAGAACCATCAGGTCCAACAAGGGGAATTCTGACTTGCTCTAAGGAGAGTTATTTTCACAAGGGTGGTAACCACTGGAGAAAGGAGCCCAGGTATGTCTAGAGAGCTGGGGGAGCCTCTGAGCTTGATGAGACAAAAGAATGAATCCAAAAGGCTCTGAGGAGCCTCCAACCCTGAGCTTAACCCTGCCTGGAGCAGGTTGGATGGACCTGAGGATTCCAGAGAATCCTTGGGATCTGTGATGCTGGAAGGAGACCTGAGGAGCTCCCCCATTCCTCCTCAGCAGTCACTTCTCAGCCAGGATTTACCAGCTCCGAGGGTTGTGGAGAGATTTTCTCCCCCATTTTTTTTCTCCAAGAATGCTCCTGAGGAGCAGGAGAGAAGCTTCTGGCCCTGTTCACTGCTGCTGCTTGGCCAGGGGTGGCACAGCCCATGTGGATGAGCATCCTGAAGACAGAATCCTGAAGGCTTCTGGAGGTGATGGAGCTGGGGACACTGAGCTGGAGAAGAAAAAGGAAGGGGGGGACAGAGGAGACATTTGTGCCAGGGATCCCTGCACCAAAACATCAGTGAGGAAGATGCCTGGAAGCCTGAGGACACCTGAAGAGCACACGTGGAAGCTTTCAGTACATTTATGGGTGTCTGGAGGGGTCAGCAAAGCAGTAAGAGACATTTTGTGAGTGCTGGGCAGCACCTTCTGAACAAACCCAAAGTTTCCTTCTCAAGAGAAGCTTCAGTTTGAGTCCTCACAAGGTGCCCAGGGCCCTGCCTGGGTGTCTGAAGCTTCACCATCTCTTAGTGGTGACTCCTGTCTCCCAGGTGCTAAATTCCTTCCTGGATCTGTCCTTCTGGCTCCAGGGAGTTCCAGCAAAGCTCAGAACTTATTAGAAGGATAAGAAACTGGCTGGATTTCTGCATGCAAGGAGTCAACAGACAACACCTCCATGTCCAAAGGGAAGTGAGGAGTGGTGAGACCAATGGTGTTTGATGTCCTCACTGGGGTCATGAAGAGGCTGGAGAAATTCTGCTCTGGAGAGAAGGGGAGGAAGGAGAGGAGAGGAGAGAAAGAGAAGAGAGGAGAGGAGAGGAGAGGAGAGGAGAGGGGAGGGGAGGGGAGGAAGGAGAGAAAGGAGAGAAAGGAGAGGAGAGGAGAGGAGAGGAGAGGGGAGGGGAGGGGGGGAGGGAGGGAGGGGGGGAGGGAGGGGAGGGGAGGGAGGGGAGGGGAGGGGAGAGGGAGGGGAGGGAGGGGAGGGGAAGGGAGGGGAAGGGAGGGGAAGGGAAGGGAAGGGAAGGAAAGGGAAGGGAAGGGAAGGGAGGAAGGGAAGGGAAGGGAAGGGAAGGGAAGGGAAGGGAAGGGAAGGGAAGGGAAGGGAAGGAAGGGAAGGGAAGGGAAGGGAAGGGAAGGGAAGGAAGGGAAGGGAAGGAAGGGAAGGGAAGGGAAGGGAAGGGAAGAGAAGAGAAGAGAGAGAAGAGAAGAGAAGAGAAAGAGAAAGAGAAGAGAAGAGAAAGAAGAAAGAGAAGAGAAGAGGAAGAGAAGAGAAGAAAGAGAAGAGAAGAGAAGAGAAGAGAAGAGAAGAAAGAGAGAAGAGAGAGAAAGAGAAGAGAAGAGAAGAGAAGAGAAGAGAAGAGGAAGAGGAGAAGAGAGAGGAGAAAACAGAGGAGAAGAAAAGAGGGAAGAGGTTCTGGGGAGACCCCAGAGCACCTTCCAGTGCCTGAAGGGGCTCCAGGAAAGCTGGGGAGGGACTTGGGACAAGGGCCTGGAGGGATGGGATGAGGGGGAAGGGTTTGCAGCTGGGAGAGGGGAGATGGAGAGGAGATGGGAGGGAGAAATTCCTTGGGGTGAGGGTGCTGAGCCCCTGGGTGCCCAGGTTGCCCCCAGGAGCTGTGGCTGCCCCATCCCTGGCAGTTTTTTTCCAAGCCTTTGCACTGCATTTTTTGGGCCTCCTGAGACTAGAACTAAAAGGATGAATCCATCTTTTCCCAGGAAATGGGTATCTAAAGCCCAATCTGCTCGTTTTTATAAGAAATGGGATGCAGTGGTGCTGAGGTAGGAATAATACCACCCAGCAGGTTTGCTTTAAGGAACCTGGTCGAGTGAAAGAAGTCCCTGCCCATGGTGGGGAGAGGACAAACCCTGCCCAGGGGACAGCTCAGCTCCTGCTGGCAGCAGCAGCAGGGTCAGGATGCTCCAACACTCCACAGAAAAAGGGATGAGAAGAGTCTGAGGGCATTTATTGCCAGCAAGCTGCAGTGGGTGGGCTCAGCACTCCCCCAGCTCCCCCAGAGCATAGCTGGGACTCTGCTTCCCCCCCCAGATAAACCCATCCTGAGGTTCCCTCTGCCAGGCTTTGAAGCTGGGAATACGAGCTGCGAGCAGGGACACAAAGGTTTCCATAGGGACCCAAGAGATCCATGTGCCATCTGGTGTCCGGAGGCAGCTCTGCACCAGCAGGAACACAAGAGAACCCAACATCTCGGAACCACCCTCTCTGGACCCACAGGCAGCTCTGGGGGTGACAATCGGGTGAAGGTACCAACCAGGACCCTCAGACAAGCAGCCTCCAACCTGGGGATCCAAAAGGGAGGTCCCAGCAGCTCTTGGGACTGGAATTGGGGGTACCCCCCCCCCCTCCAGCAGCAGAGGAAGGAGCTGCTGAAAAAAAGAAAATAGCCCTGAAGGTGACCTCTTGCTGACCCCAGCAGGGCACCCCCGGGGCTGCTGGCACCAAGGGGGGGTCCCAGCAGGAGGATTGGGTTCAGAGATGCTGCCCCACCTCAGAAGCTCTCTCCTGGTGGTCCCTGGCAGGGGGGTTTTTCTCCCCTTGTTCCTCTCAGAGCTTGGAGATGCTCAGCAATGCTGCCCCAGGGATGTGCTGTGGGCAGCTAAGAGGAGGGAAACTGAGGCAGGAGGGAGCTGCAAAGGAATCCAGGGGGATGGTCCCATTAATTCCAGAAGTATGGAAGCCAGGATTTTAACCCCATGAGGGTCACTGAAGGAGAAGTGTGGAGTCCTGCAGCTGGGCAGGAATAACCCCAGGGAGCTGAGGGGCTGTCCTGCTGGAGAGCAGCTCCATGGAGAAAGCCCTCAGAGTCCCAGGGGACTGGGAATTCTCCAGGGCTCAGCATGGAGGCCAGGAGGGACAATGGTGTCCTGGGGGCATCAGGAAAAGTGTGTCCAGCAGAGCTGGGGAGGTTCTCTGCCCTCCTCTACCACCTCAAGGAGCTTTTTCTTCTCAGTTGTGGTGAACAGACCCCAGAGGAACATCAATCCAAACAGGACAGCACAAACTTGTCTGATAAAGGAGAAATGTCATGGAGCTGAGGGGGGGGAGTGAAGAAGGAGATAGTGGCAGGTCTGAAATGAAAGAAGTCACCAGAAAGGACTTCAGAGACTTCAGGACTTCAGAAGAGCAAAAGTGCCACTCAAACCCTGTGACAGTTCAAACCAAGGTTTCTGGAAGCAGCTCCTCAGCTTCCCCCAGAGCTTTGGCTGGGATCAGAGGCACAGCCCACAGGTCCTCTTTTAAGGGAACTTGGGGGGATCTCTCCTGATTGTACAACCCTCAGAGGAGCTGAGAGCCCTCCCTGCATCCAGACAGCTCAGATGGTGGAAGCCACCACCCTGCCAGGGATGCCAAGATGTGGTCCCCAAACCCTTGGGCAGGGCCAGGAGCTGAAGCAGCAGGAGCAGAAACCAGACAAACAACAGGTCAGGTAAGAAAAATAACTGCCTCTTCATTTAATGTTTAGAGACACCAGTAAACAACCAGAACAGTCCAGACAGAGGCCAGACCCCTCCCACCTCCCCAAACCAGAACAGGTACCAGGTGATGACTCAGGAGGAGCAGCAAAGTTTGGGATTGGAAGGAAGGCCCAGAAGAACCTCTGCTGGGTGAGGGCAGAGGGCAGGAGCTGCAGGGAGCAGCTTCCCTCACCCAGGAGCAGGGAAAAGGCTTCCAGTCTGAGCCAGCAAGCCCAAATCTCTTGCTCCAGCACAGAGGGGCCAGGAGTGACCTTGGAAAACCCCAGCTGGAAGAACAGAGGTGCAAGAGGTGCTGTGTACTGACCTTGGCAGCCAAACCTCTGTCCCACAGTGATTTTTAACCTCTCTTGAAGGACAGAGAGAAGAGAGGAGTTGGGTCCAACTCAACAAGTGCTGCAGTACTGCCTTGGGAATGCAAACATTTGGGTGTAAGGGGAAGGAACAAGACTCTGCTCCCAGTCTGTGTTTCCATCCTCCTCCTGGGACACTCCCAACCCCTGTCCCCCAGCTGACCTTGGTCTCCTCCAAATGATTTTCCTGGAGCTGTGGAGCATCAGGTGGGATGTCAAGAAGCAACCCTGGGAGGATGAGCAAGTCAGTACCTGAGTGGGGCTGGGGAGGGTGAGGTTCTCCCAGGGTTGTCTGAGGAGAAGCAGAGACCAGAGGCACAGCCACTGGGTTCCCACCTTGGTGGCAGGAGCCTGCCTGGACTGCAGGGGGGTGACAGAACCAGGGTGGGTCAGGCCCTGCTGGCAGTCACACGGCTGCTGGCCCAAATTCCAGCACTTGCTTGGATTTCCATTGCTCAGAAGGGTGAGAGCTGGAAGCAGGACAGGGGGTGGAGGATAAGGAACCCATTTCCCTGCTCTCTGCCTCTCCAGGAGCAGATGCCTGCAGTGGTGCTGCTTCCACTGCAATCAAACACGAAGAGGGGGGCAAACTGGCTCCTGCCTGGCCCCATCAGCTGCACCAAGCACCAGTGTCCAACGTGGGGCCCCCCTCGTGGTCCAGAGCTGCAGAGCAGAGCCCTCAGATCTCAACATCACTCTCTTTGTCGTTGTCGTGGTCACCATCATAAAACTCATTGGCAGCTTCAGGCCTGGGGGAAGAGAGGGAAGGTCAGCAAGGAGAGCCCTGACACCTCTGGGGTTAGAGAAAAACCCCCAGGACATGCTGGGCAAGGTCAGAAGGTGCCCTGCACCCAAACACCCCATGAGATGTTAGGTGAGGAGACCAGAGATCTCTAGAGAGAGGCTCCTGGGATTAAAGTGCCCTGGGGAGAGCAGAGCTGGAATCCTGGCTCCAGTCTGGGGCTCCCCAGTTCCAGAGAGCCAGAGATCTACTGGAGAGAGGCCAAGGGAGAGCTGGGAGGGTGCTGAAGGGACCTGAGCATCTCTGGTGTGGAGAGAGACTGAGAGCTCTGGGGCTGTTGAGGCTGGAGAAGAGAAGGCTGAGAGGGGATCTCTGAATGTCCATCAATAGCTGAGGGCTGGGGGCAAGAGGAAGGGACAATCTCTGTTCTGGGGTGCCCAGGAACAGGAAGAATGGGCTGAAGGTAGAACATAACAAGTTCCAGCTCAAGATGAGGAGAAACTCCTTGGCTGTGAGGCTGAGGGATCCCAGGCTGCCCAGAGAGGTTGTGGAGTCTCCTTCTCTGGAGCCTTTCCAACCCCCCTGGATGTGTTCTGTGTGTCCTGCCCTGGGGGATCCTGCTGGGACAGGGGGGTTGGACTGGGTCAGCTCTGGAGGGCCCTTCAGCCCTGACATTCTATCATTCAATGATTCTAGGGACTCAGAAATGACTTGGTAGCTGTTGTAGGACACAGCTCCCAGAAAATCACCTGCCCAGCCCAGAAGGGATGGGAAGGGAAGCCCCGTTTCCCCAGAAGAAGGGTTGGTACCTGCTGTAGTTCTCCTCAGAGCCTCTCTCCTCTGGATCAGGCTCATCCGTGCGGTCGTAGCTGAGCAGGTCTGAGGGGACATCGTGGATCTGCACACTGGGAGCGTGGTTCAGCATCTTCAGGTTCTCAAATATTGTCTGCCTGATCTGATCCAAGTACTACACAGAAAGAGAAGACCCAGGGGAGGATCAGCAGAGTGAGACCTGGCAGCCTGGCAGCACTGTGACCTGCTCCAGATGATGCTGCTTGAGTGGGAGAGTTGGAGCAGAGCATCCCTGGAAGTCCCTCCTAGCTCTGGTGGTTCTGGGACCTGCCTGCCTCCCCTCTGCAGTGGCCACCAGGAATCTGTGCCCAGAGCTGGTTATGTGAGCAGAGGAGGTGCTTTCATCCCAGTGAGACAACCCTCTAATGGTGTCAAGGCTTTCTGACACCCCAGAGGAAAGGCTCTGTCTGTCCTCACTCAGCTCTCTGGCCTACACAAGTGTTTCTTGCCTGGGCTTCACCTGATTTCTGGGGCCAGAACATCAGCTTGCAGGGTTTGGGGAGCCTGTAGCTGAATCCTGCAGTGGGGCTGCAAGAACTCACTCACCTGCCTGGAGTTCTGATTTTCAATCCTCGTGCTGACATCAGGATGAAGGGTGAAGTCTGGAGCAAAGTATTCAAAGTACTCTGTGGGGGAACAAGCAAGAGAGTGAAGAGAGCAGAGGAGAGCCCAGGCATCAGCTGCTCTGCAGAGCAGAACCCACTCTCCCACCACCAGCCAGAACCTTCAGAAGCTCAGGGAGGTGCAGATCTGCCAAGGCAAGGGGTGATAGGAAGCAAGAGAGGGGGCAAAATAGCACTGAACAGGAAAGGATCCCAATTAAATGGTCTAAAATGATCTGGGGTGGCACCAGGGGAGGTTTTGGTTGGATATCAGAAGAAACTTCTTCATGGAAAGGGTCATTAAACACTGGAATGGGCTGCCCAGGGAAGTGGTTGAATCCCCCTCCCTGGAGATGTTTCAAAGGGTGCTGAGGGACATGGGTTAAGCACTGGGCTCACTGGAGTTGGCTTTGGGGTTGGACTTCATCTGAAAGATCTTTTCCAACCAGAGAAATCCTCTGATTCTGTTAATGCCAGGAAGATACTGGGAGGAGATGCCTGCCCAGCAAAGCCTCCAAGTGGGAGGCAGAAGGAAACCAAGGCCACCTCCAGGATCAGCAAGTCCTGTCACCTTGGCCTTGGTCAAATGGAGAAGTGAAGTGATCAATTTTCAGCTGACAGACCAGAAACTTCCAACCCACTCCATTCCCCAGCTCCAAGCAACACTTCAGCTCACGGGCAGGCAGGGGCCCTCCAGCTTACCACTGTATGGGAGCTCTTCACTGATGGCTTCATCTACAAGCAAGGACGTCTCATAAGTCCTGCAAAGATGGAACAGGTGAGAAAGTCCAGAGAAAGCCACAAATCCCACCACAGCTCCTTAACCTGGGACCTTCAGGAGCCCCAGGAGGACCTTACCAGCATCGTGCCACGTTGCGCACGGTGTAGCCACCTCCTCCCAGGACCAGCAAGGGGATGTTGAAGCTCTTGACGTACTCCACACACTCCCTGGATACCCCAAACAACACCAAGAAAAGGAAATGACAGAGTTTTTCACCTCCAGCAGGCACTGGCAGGTCAGAAATGCCACCACACACTTCAACATCCCCAGCAGGGCTGGTGGGGTGCACCAGGAACACAGGATTCCCACCAGGGAAACCACAAGTGTGTGCTCTGAGTTCTGTGTGCTCTGAGCCACTGCTCTGCAGTGCCCTCCCCAAAGCCTCCTGCTAAGAGAGAAGAGTTGAAATAACCCCAAAAAAGCCTCTTAGTGCTGCTGGACCCCCCACAGCAGAGGGATCATAGAATCAGAATCATACACAGAATGTCAGGGCTGGAAGGACTCTCCAGAGCTGACCCAGTCCAACCCCCCTGTCCCAGCAGGATCCCCCAGGGCAGGACACACAGAACACATCCAGGGGGGCTGGAAAGGCTCCAGAGAAGGAGACTCCACAACCTCTCTGGGCAGCCTGGGATCCCTCAGCCTCACAGCCAAGGAGTTTCTCCTCATCTTGAGCTGGAACTTGTTATGTTCTCCCTTCAGCCCATTCTTCCTGTTCCTGGGCACCCCAGAACAGAGATTGTCCCCTTCCTCTTGCCCCCCAGCCCTCAGCTATTGATGGACATTCAGAGATCCCCTCTCAGCCTTCTCTTCTCCAGCCTCAACAGCCCCAGGGCTCTCAGTCTCTCTCCACACCAGAGATGCTCAAGTCCCTTCAGCACCCTCCCAGCTCTCCCTTGGCCTCTCTCCAGTAGATCTCTGGCTCTCTGGAACTGGGGAGCCCCAAAATGCATCCAGGATCCCAGCTCTGCTCTCCCCAGGGCAGAGAACCTCCCCAGCTCTGCTGGACACACTTTTCCTGATGCCCCCAGGACACCATTGTCCCTCTTGGCCTCCATGCTGAGCCCTGGAGAATTCCCAGTTCCCTGGGACTCTGAGGGCTTTTTCCATGGAGCTGCTCTCCAGCAGGACAGCCCCTCAGCTCCCCTGGGGTTATTCCTGCCCAGCTGCAGGACTCCACATTTGTCCTTATTAGAGCCCTTCAGACCCAAGGACAACATTCCAAGCACCTGCTCTGCCCCAGCCCTGCTGTACTCACCCATGTCCTCTTATACTGAGGTTGAAACAACCCAAACGGTCGCAGCCCAGAGAATCAGCACCACACTGGGGGAAAAAAAAAAGAAGGAAAATGGGATTTTAGCCTTTTGCCACCTTCCTGACACACCTCAGCATCCCAATCCTTCATCCAGAGTGTCCAGAGAGCAGCTGGGCTAGGACACAGCAACCCTGATCCTTCCCCTGGGGACAAGAGGCGTAGCAGGAAAGGGCTGGAGGTGTGGAGAGAGCTTTGCTGCTTACCTGCAGCACGATGCAGGTGGGCTGGTAGTAATCGACCACCTGGTTGATGACTGGCTGGAAGAGGTGTTTGTAACCTTTGGAGAAAGAGAGAGAGGGGTGGTGGCTGTGGGGCAGAAGGAGGGGTGAGGAGCTGGGCAGGAAGGGGGGGTGGGGACACCTACTCTGGTCATCAATGCCATCCCGTAGGGGCACGTTGAGGCAGTAGTACCGCCCGCTCTCTGCACCAACCTCATACATGTCACCTGGCAGGACAGGACAGGACAAGCACAACAGCTCAGAGACTCTCAAGGGGTGGCAAAGCAGAGCTGGGCTGAGAGCTCTTTAACCCAGCCACGATCCCTCCCCTTTTATTTTAATTTTTTCATTTGTTTTTAACCCATACAGATACTTCCACCCCTCTCCCGCTGCCTTCCCTTCCTCCCCTCCTTCCCTCCCTCCCAGCTGGGAGTTGATGGTCTGACCCTTTTTTTTTTTATAAAAAGCTCTGGAACCAGGCAAAAGCAGAGCCCCACCTGTGCCAGGGAAGAAGTAGTTTCCATATTTGTGGAATGACACAGTCATGACACGGTCTGTCAGGTAGAAAGCCTCCTGCACCCCGTCCCCGTGGTGGATGTCGATGTCGATGTAGAGGACCCGGGGGTGGTACCTGGGGAGGGAAAAGAAATAAAATAAAGTATCAGTCTGACCCCCAGCACCTCACCCCAACTCCCATGGGAACCCCCAGCAACTCCCAACCCAACAGGGATGTGTGGGAAGGGAAGGATTCTGGATGGGGAGTGAAAATTAATGTTCAGGAGAAGTTATTTTAACCAAATGGCCCCCAAAACCAAGCACTGATGTGAGAGAAGAAGAGGATTCTGGATAAGGAGTGAAAATCAGATGGTCAAGAGAAGTTATTTTAAATAAATGCTCCCAAAACCCACAACTGATGTGTAAGAAAAGGCTTCTGGATAAGGAGTGAAAATTTGATGCTCAGAAGAAGTCATTTTAACCAAATGGCTCCCAAAACTGATTCGAGAGGAGTAAAAGGCTTCTGGATAGGGAGTGAAACTCAAGATGTTCATGAGCAGTTATTTTAACCAAGTGCCCCCCAAAACTCACAACTGATGTGTGATAAGTAAAAGGATTCTGGCTAGGGAGTGAAAATCAGATGTTCAGGAGAAGTTACTTTAAACAAATGATGTGAGAGAAGTAAAAGGTTTCTAGATGGGGAATGAAGATGGTGAAGAGAAATTATTTTAACCAAATGCCCCCCAAAGCCCACAGCTGATGTGTAAGAAAAGGCTTCAGGATAAGGAGTGAAAATTTGATGTTCAGAAGAAACCATTTTAACCAAATGGCTCCCAAAACCCATCACTGATGTGAGAGAAGTAAAAGGCTCCTGGATAGGGAGTGAAACTCAAGATGTTCATGAGAAGTTATTTTAACCATAAAAGGTTTCTAGATGGGGAATGAAAAGATGGTGAAGAGAAATTATTTTAACCAAATGCCCCCCAGAACCCACAACTGATTTGTGGGAAGAAAAGGCTTCTGGATGGGGAGTGAAAAATCATTTTCAAGAGAAGTTATTTTAAACAAATGCTCCCCAAAACCCATTCTGGATTCTGGATAGGGAGTGAAAATTAAATGTTCAAGAGAAGTTATTTTAACCAAATGATGTGAGAGAAGTAAAAAGTTTCTGGATAGGAAGTGAAACTCAGATGTTCATGAGAAATTATTTTAACCAAATGCCCCCCAAAACCCATCACTGATGTGTAAGAAAAGGCTTCTGGATGGGGAGTGAAAATTTGATGTTCAGAAGAAACCATTTTAAACCAAATGGCTCCCAAAACCCATCACTGATGTGAGAGAAGTAAAAGGATTCTGGATAGGGAGTGAAAATCAGATGTTCAGGAAAGGTTATTTTAACCAAATGCCCCCCAAACCCCACAACTGATGTGTAAGAAAAGGCTTCTGGATGGGGAGTGAAAATTAAATGTTCAAGAGAAGTTATTTTAACCAAATGGCCCTCAAAACCCAAACCCCATCACTGGTGTGTGAGAAGTAAAAGGCTTCTGGATAGGGAGTGAAACTCAAGATGTTCATGAGCAGTTATTTTAACCCCAGACCCCACAACTGATGTGTGAATAGTAAAAGGATTCTGGCTAGGGAGTGAAAATCAGATGTTCAGGAGAAGTTACTTTAACCAAATGATGTGAGAGAAGTAGAAGGTTTCTAGATGGGGAGTGAAAAGATGGTAAAGAGAAGTTATTTTAACCAAATGCCCCCCAAAACCCATCACTGATGTGAGAGAAGGGAAAGGTTTCTGATGGGACTGAGCAGGGGGTGCTGAGCAGCTGCTCCAGGCACTGAGTGGGACACAAAGTGAAGGTGCTGAGCACTGGGGGATGGGGCTGCTCTCAGAACTTCCAGGTTTGGGAAAGAAATCCCCCAACTGCTCATCCCCCAAGGAGCAGGGGGTGTGGAACCCACAGCAAAAGCCCTGAGAGGAGCAGCACCCTGTGCAAGCAGCTCTGCAGAGACCTGACCCCAGGCTGTGCCTCAGTTTCCCCAAGACACAAATTATTTAAGGAAGAACCAGGTTTCTTCATCCCACAGATGACAGCAAGGAGGGAAAAAAAAAAATAAAAAAAGGGATGGAAACACTTTGGTGAAGGGAGAAAGGGACCTTGTAAGAGCAGAGGCACCCCAGAACTCCCCTGGTGGGAAGACAACTTGAGGATGCAGCCACCTGCTGAGGAAATGGTTCCTGAAAACAGGGAATAAAAATAAAATAAAATAAATAGTGACTAATAACTGTGTCCCAGGGGGGTGGCTGAGCTCTGGCTGAAGCCTCTGGCACATGGGATGAGACCAGAAAATGGGTGTGCAGAGACAGAGAGGGAAGAGCTCCAAGCATGGAGCAGGAAGAGTGGCAGAGAGGCAGGAGAAATCCCACCACAAACCCAAGAACCTGACCTGGGGAGTGAGGGAGCTTGGCACCAGCCATGGGAATATGGTCTGGGAACCTCCTGAACTTTGGGTTTTTGATTCCCTAACAGCTCACCTGAGATCCAGTGAGGAGGAGGAGGGTATCTGAGAGCACAAAACCCACATCACTAACCAAGGAGATGTTTCTGCAGCCCTTCCCTCCAGCCTGGATGTGGTTTTTCTTTTTTAAACAAAAATAAAATGACTGAAAACAAATAATTTGGCTTTTTTTAACACTGCCTGGAAGTGTCCTTTGATCAGCCACGTGTTGCTCTGAGGCCAACTCAAGCAAAGCACAGAAGATTGGAGCAATTCTGTCTGCTGTGAACTGCATTTCCCAACAAAAAGCTCAGAGGGACAAAGCCATGGAGGCTCAGGAGCCCCTGAGATGAGGATTTCACAGCTGGGGAAGGAGAAATGGGACTGAAGAACTTCCCTGGAGTCTGATATTCCCACTCTCAAGCCTCTCTCCTTGTGCTTGGAGATGAGGCCAGGCCAAAAAGCAAGTTGGTGCCTTTCCTGGAGTCTAGGAGAACAAATGGATCTGCTCTGCTGAAACCCCCCCTGCAGTGCTGGGCCCAGCTCTGGAGTCCCCAAAATAAGGACCCAGAGCTCCTGGAATGTGTCCAGGAATTCAAAGAGGCCTGGAAACACCAAACAAGGCACTGAAATGCTCAGAGGGCTGAGCAGCTCCCTGGGAAGCCAGGCTGAGGGATTGGGGTTGTTCAGCCTGGAGAAGAGGAGGCTCCCAGGGGAGCTCAGAGCAACCTTCCAATATCTGAAGGGGCTACAAGAAAGCTGGGGGAGGGCTTTGGACATGGGGGGGTAGAGAGAGGAGAAGGAGAAATGGGTTAAAACTTGAAGAGAGGAGATTTAAGTTGAACATTAGGAAGAAATTCTTTACTTTGAGGGTGCTGAGCCCCTGGGTGCCCAGGTTCCCCCCATAAGCTGTGGCTGCCCCATCCCTGGCAGTGTTGAAGGTTGGATGGGGCTTGGAGGGGCTGGGGGAGGTGTCCCTGGGCATGGCAGGGGGTGGATGGCCTTGCAGATCCCTTCCAACCCAGCCCATTCCCTGAATCCCTGAGGGAAGCAGCAGAGGGAAGGCACAGAGCTGCTCTGCCCCTGCCCCATGTCCTTACTTGAGCAGCTCCAGGATGCCAATCACGATGTCGTTGACATAACAGAACCCAGAAGCCTGCAAGAGAGAGGAAACCAAAAGCCCTCAGAGCAGGGATCAAGGCAGAGCCTTCAAAAGGTGTTTATGATTTCAAGAAGTGTTTTTAGGAGTTTAAGCCTCATTACCTCAAACTTCTTGGCATGGTGCAGGCCCCCTGCCCAGTTTATAGCAATGTCACAGATCTAAGGAAGGAAAAGGGGGTCAGCTGAAGGTGACAAACACTTCTCCCTGGGGCACTCATGGCCCACAGAGAGCTCTCTGTCCTCCCCTTGCTCCCTCCTCAGCACAGCCCTGTTGTTGGATCCCTCCTCACCCTGCTCTGCCTGCCAGCCCATCTCCCAGCACCAGGCACCTGGGTTCTGCCCCTCCTCTCCCCCTGTGCATGCATTAAATCCCCCTCAGGTCTCCTGTGCTGCTGCTTCCTGAGAAGAAGCCCCCGAGTTTGAGTTGAAAACCAGTTGGGTTTTGTGTCTGGTACCTTGTTGTTCAGCTGTGTTGCTCCCTGCAGGGAGGCTCCAGTGTAACGAGAGCAGAATTCAAAGAGGCCTGGAAACACTGGGCTGGGAAAAACAAACAAAGAAACCCAAACAATGAGCCAAACACAGAGCATCTCAGTGCTCCAGAGAGAAGCCAGCAAGAAAACTCTGCAAAGCCACCACCTGAGCCAGCTTACAGCTCATTCCCTGTCAAAGAGTGAGCTGGGGAATCACCCTGCCCCTGTTCCTAGCAGAGGGGAGGAATCTGACTGCAAACTCCCTGGATTTGGTTATCACCACCCAAAGCTTCAGAGCCAGCCCTGGAAAAACTCCCCAGGCCAAGCTGGGGGGCAGAGGCAGCACCCAGGGCTGCTCCATCCCAGCCTCCCAGAGCCCCTGTGTCCCCAGGGAGCTGGCAGCATGGCACAAGTGACACCCAGGGACAAAGCAGGGGCTTTAGGGGCTGAAGGGTTGGGGTTGGGTTGGTTTTTCCCCTTTAATTCCTGATAAAGAGATGGGGTTTGGTCACCAGAGCACCAAGGTCACCCAAGAGCCTTCTGATTCCCAGCCTGAAGATTAAAAATCAGGTTCAACACCACCAGCTCAGGAATAAACCATCCTCTGGCTGCTTCAGGTCCTCCTGTGCCAGCACAAGACACCAAGAGCCTCACCCTGACAGCCCTGAGCACCTCAAACCAGAGCAGACACCTCCTGCTGCTTCCTCAGGCACCCCCAGAGCCTCTCCAGACTTTTTGAGTTGCAAGGCACAGAAGATCCTTGAGGAGATCCCAGGTAGCTTTGTGTGGAGCAGGAGGAGCTCCCTAACTCTGCCTAAAACCCCCAAATCACTCAGGCTCTGGAAGCTGCCTGGAGTTTATCAGGGATGAACTGATCAGGAGGCAGCTGAAATGGCAAGGAATTGTTTAAAAAGAGTTCAAGAAGAACTGGGGGCTCTGCAAGGAGAGAGATGCAGCCTCTTAACCCCACAAACCCCCAGCCTGGCTGGAGATCTGCCAGGGAGGGAGAGGGAAGGGAAGGAAGGAGCCTCCACTGAGACACAGGAGGGACAGGCTGGGCAAAAACGAGGGGAAAAAGGGACAGTCTGGGGCCACAAGAGCCTGGGGGCTCCTGGGGGGATACAGAGGCTCCTGGGGGGGAGCTCCAGGGGATCCTGGGGGGCTCCAGGGGGGGCTCCAGGGCATCCTGGGGGGGAGGGGCTCCAGGGGGACTCCAGAGGCCCCGGGGGGGCTACAGAGGATCCTGGGGGGGCTACAGAGGATCCTGGGGGGGAGGGCTCCAGGGGGACTCCAGAGGCCCTGGGGGGGCTCCAGAGGATCCTGGGGGGGCTCCTGGGAGGACTCCTGAGGCCCCTAGGGAGCTCCAGAGGCTCTGCTGGGGTTCCAGGGGATCCTGTGGGGCTTCAGGGGATCCTGGGGGGGCTCCAGGGGATCCCGGGGGGGAGGGTTGAGGGGGGGGGGGCTCCAGGGGGGAACCCTTGGGGGGGAGGGGGCTCTAGGGGGGGCTCCGAGGCATCCTGGGGGGGCTCCAGGGCATCCTGGGGGGGACTCCAGGGGGACTCCTGGGGGGGGGGCTCCAGGGGAGGGCTCCAAGGGATCCCGGGGGGGACTCCAGGGGGCTCCAGGGAGACTCCTTGGGGACTCCTGGGGCTCTCAGGGGGTTCCAGGGGATCCTGGGGGTCTCACCAGTCATCCCCCACGTTGAAGGCATTGAGGCTCTTGGTGAAGCCCTGCATGTTGTTGGGGCTGACCCTCTGCAGGAAGTCGATGTAATCCTCGGAGTGGAAGCGGCACATGTCGTGCTGGGAGGCCTGGTAGGGTTTGAAGACCTTGGGGAGAGGAAGGAAAGGGTTAATTCCCACCCCAAAAAGCCTCTCCCCCTTCAGGAATCCATCCTCTCCCAGCCAGGGATGAAATCCCTCACGTCA
Source organism: Calypte anna (assembly GCF_003957555.1). Taxonomy (NCBI): domain Eukaryota; kingdom Metazoa; phylum Chordata; class Aves; order Apodiformes; family Trochilidae; genus Calypte; species Calypte anna. The sequence continues at coordinate 1,433,734 of NC_044259.1, read as the reverse complement.
AGGAGGGATTTTCTTCCCCATCCAAGATTTATTTCCCCTCAACCACCCCGAATCTGAGAGGAGGAAACGGCTCCAGCCCCACCTCCTGCTTTCCTGAGAGGAAAAAACCAAAAAGAGGCACCAAAAATGGGGAGGAAGTGGGAGAATTCCCAGGAAGGAGCTCGGGGCAGCTCTGCCAGCTTGGCACTGAGTGCCCAAACCTCAGGGAACAGGAGGGAGTTCAGAGTTCTCTCCTGCTATGGGCAGGGGCAGTGGGAGCTGCACTGCAGAGCCAGAGCTGGGCTGGAGGAAAGCAGGGAACCCATGGGAAAGGTGGAATTTGGGGGAAAAACCCAACAAAGAGTGAAATCAGAGATTTATGGAATTGTCCTGGTTGGAAAAGAGCTTTTCAGATCATCCAGTCCAGCCCAGCACTGCCCCACGTCCCTCAGGGCCTGGAAACCCCCCCAGGGATGGGGAATCCCCCTGGGCCAGGCCCTGAGACCCTTTCCAGGAGAAACTGTTCCCCAGCTCCAACCTAAACCTCCCCTGGCACAACTTGACTTGTGCCAAAAGTTCCTCTTGTCCCATCCCTTGTTCCTGGGGAGCAGAGCCCGACCCCCCCTGGCTCCAACCTCCTCTCAGGGGCTTGCAGAGAGCCACAAGGTCTCCCCTCAGCCTCCTCTGCTCCAGGATCAACACCCCCAGGGCCCTCAGCTGCTCCTCACAACTTCTCCAGACCTTCTCCTTGCTCTCCAGACCCTTCCCCAGCTCCATTCCCTTCTCTGGACACTCTCCAGCTCCTCAAGCTCCTTCTGCTCCTCAGGGGCCCAGAACTGAGCCCAGGGTTTCAGATGTGGCCTCACCACTGCCATGTTATTGCAGCTCTGCTGGCACAAGGTGGGAGCTTGTGGGATTTTCCCACCTTCTTTTCCCATCTGGTTCCAGGGGCTGGAGGCTGCACCCAAGCAGGGATGAGCTTTGTCCCCTGGGATGTTCAGCATCCCCTCCCTGCTCCTTCTTGCTCCCTTTCCTCCCCACCCTGGGATCTGCTGGGCTGTGTCTGGAGCTGTTGGGCATTCCCCATCCCATCCAGGTCCTGGGATCATTTCTGCTCCATAATTTCCACACTCTCCACGTTTGGATCCCCAAAGCTGCAGCAGGGGTGAAGCTGAGCACAGCTCCTCCTCCAGAGCCTCCCCAAAAACCTGAATTATTCCCCAATTTCTCCCAATCCATGGTTGAGCTCTGCACCCACAGGACCCTGCAGGGACCCCTGAGCCCATCACCCCCCTCAAGGCACCAGAACCACAGAATGTCAGGGCTGGAAGGACTCTCCAGAGCTGACCCAGACCAACCCCCCTGTCCCAGCAGGATCCCCCAGGGCAGGACACACAGAACACATCCAGGGGGGTTGGAAAGGCTCCAGAGAAGGAGACTCCACAACCTCTCTGGGCAGCCTGGGATCCCTCAGCCTCACAGCCAAGGAGTTTCTCATCTTGAGCTGGAACTTGTTATGTTCTACCTTCAACCCATTCTTCCTGTTCCTGGGCACCCCAGAACAGAGATTGTCCCCTTCCTCTTGCCCCCCAGCCCTCAGCTATTGATGGACATTCAGAGATCCCCTCTCAGCCTTCTCTTCTCCAGCCTCAACAGCCCCAGAGCTCTCAGTCTCTCTCCACACCAGAGATGCTCAGGTCCCTTCAGCACCCTCCCAGCTCTCCCTTGGCCTCTCTCCAGTAGATCTCTGGCTCTCTGGAACTGGGAAGCCCCAAAATGCATCCAGGATTCCAGCTCTGCTCTCCCCAGGGCAGAGAACCTCCCCAGCTCTGCTGGACACACTTTTCCTGATGCCCCCAGGACACCATTGTCCCTCTTGGCCTCCATGCTGAGCCCTGGAGAATTCCCAGTCCCCTGGGACTCTGAGGGCTTTCTCCATGGAGCTGCTCTCCAGCAGGACAGCCCCTCAGCTCCCTGGGGTTATTCCTGCCCAGCTGCAGGACTCCACACTTCTCCTTTAGTGAACCCCATGAGTTCCTCCCTCAGGTCTGTGCTGGGGGGGGTTGCAGTGGGGCTCTTCCCCTCAGCCCCCTCCCCTGGAGCAGCAGAACTTACAATCATCTTCTTGTAGAGCCCATAGTGCAGGACCAGGCTGTGGGTCAGGGCCAGGCGGTGCGGCTTCATGGGGTGCCCGGCACCTGGGGGAGCAAAAACCCCGAGAATCACCCAAAGGAACGAGGGGGGGGATGGAGGGGACACCACCCACCCCATAACCCCCTCCCCTTGGCCAGGGACCTCCTTAACTCCCCTCCCACCTCAGCCTCGGGTGAGGAGGACGGGAGAGACCCCCACACAGCGCCCCATCCCTACCCCCCCCCCCCCCCCCCTCAGACCCCGCTCCCTCAGGGCCCCCCCAGGCCTCCCCTCAGGCCCCGCTTCCCCGCCCCGCTCCCAACCCCTCTCGGTCCCGGTTTTTTACCCTCCCCGCAGCTCCCCGCCCCCTCTGCCGTCCCCCCCGCTCCGTCCCGGCCCCTCGCCCCGCACCGTAGTGGAAGTTCCCCACGTCCGGGTCATAGAAATAGGCCACGGTCTTCGCCATGGCGGACAGGCCCCGTCCCGCTCCCGCTCACGTCATCACCCCGCGACCGCGCCGCCTCCGAGCGGGGCCATGATGCCGCCTCAGCCCCGCAGGGTCCCTGTGCCCGGACCGGGCCCGGTTGCCCACCCGAGGCTCTCGGTAGCCCCACGGCTGCTCACCGGTTCCCCCATTTGACACCCAGTCACCCCCAGTTATCCCCAACCGCTCACCAGTTCCCACATTTCCCTCCCAGTCCCCCACAAGTGTCTCCCAGTCCCCCCCAGTTGCTCACCAGTTCCCCCCACGTGTCTTCCAGTCCCTCCCAGCTGCCTCAATCACCCCCAGTTATCCCCCTACTTGTCCCCCAGTCCCTCCCAGTTGCCCCTAGCCCGTCCCAGCTGCCCCCCCAGTTCCCCCGTTTCTCTCCCAGTCCCCCCCAGCTGCCCACCAGTTCCCCACACGTGTCTCCCAGCACCCCCAGTTGCTCACCAGTTCCCCCCACATGTCTCCCAGTCCCTCCCAGCTGCCCCAATCACCTCCAGTTTCCCCCAGTTCCCCCCAGTTACTCAGCTGTCCCCCCTATTTGTCTCCTGGTCCCTCCCAATTGCACCCAGACCTCCCAGTTCCCCCATTTCTCTCCCAGTCCCTCTCAGTTGCCCACCAGTTCCCCCCACGTGTCTCCCAGTCACACCCAGTTGCCCCCAGTTCCCCCCAACTGCTCACCAGTCCCCCTCCCCGTTGTGTCCCAGTCACCCCCTTTTCTCTCCCAGTCCTCCCCAGCTGCTCACCAGTTCCCCCCACTTCTCTCCCATCCCCTTTCAGCTGCCCCCCAGTTCCTCCCAGTCCCCCCCAGCTGCCCCCCAGTTTCCCCATTTCTCTCCCAGTCACCCCCAGTTGCCCCCAGTTCCCCCCAACTGCTCACCAGTTCCCCCCACTTCTCTCCCATCCCCTTTCAGCTGTCCCCCCAGTTCCTCCCAGTTCCCCCCAGTTCCCTCAGCCCACCCCCCGTGGATGTCCCCAGTGGGCTCCCCACTCCACGCAGAGCTCTCCTCTCCTTTTGGGGTGCAGCCCCCCGAGCCACGAGGGATGGGGACAATCCCCCCCCCCACGGGTGCCACCCCACGAGGAACCGGGGTGGGGTTGGGTGGGGGGGGACAAAACCCCCCTGAAAGTCCCCAGGAGGGGGTGGGGGACAGGGTGGTGACACCCAAAACCTGATCCCCCGTGGGCTGGAGGGAAGGAGCCGGGAGAGGGGAATTCCCTAAGGGACCCCAAGTTCTGCCTGGTGGCTTCCTGAGGGTGGGAGAGGTGTCTGGGGGGTGGGGGTGTCCCTGGGGTGTCCCCTGGGTTCTTGGTGACATTTTTTATGGTGGGTCAGAAAGGTTTGGAGTGGGGAAACCCTTGGAGGGCAAAGAGAGAGGAACCCCGGGATGGAGCCCTGGAGCACCCCAACCTTCTGTCCAGGCTGGGTCCTGCACTTTGGGCACAACAACCCCATGGGGAGCTCCAGGCTGGGCACAGAGTGGCAGAAAGGGACCTGGGAGTCTGGATTGCCAGGAAGCTGAACAGGAGCCAGCAGTGTGCCCAGGTGGCCAAGAAGGCCAATGGCATCCTGGGCTGGCTCAGGAACAGCGTGGCCAGCAGGTCCAGGGAAGGGATTCTGCCCCTGTGCTCAGCTCTGGGGAGGCCACAGCTTGAGTCCTGTGTCCAGTTCTGGGCCCCTCAGGAAGTTCAGGAAGGAGATTGAGGTCCTGGAGCAGGTCCAGAGAAGAGCAAGGAGGCTGTGAAGGGATCCAGCAGAATTCCTCTGAGGAAGGGCTGAGGGAGCTGGGGGTGTTGAGGCTGGAGAAGAGGAGGCTCAGGGGAGACCTCATCACTCTCTGCAACTCCCTGAAAGGAGGTTGGAGCCAGGGGGGGTCGGGGAGGTATCAGTGGGATAAGAGGGCTCGGACTAAAGAATTTTTTCCTAATATCCAACCTAAACCTCCCCTGGCAGAGCTGAAGCTCTGCCAGGGGAGGTTTAGGTTGGATATTAGGAAAGGATTCTTTGCAGAGAGGGTGATCAGACACTGGAATGCCCAGGGAAGTAGTGGATTCTCCGTGTCTGGAGATCTTTCCAAAGAGCCTGGATGTGGCACTGAGTGCCATGGGCTGGGAACCACGGGGGGAGTGGATCAAGGGTTGGACTTGATGATCTCTGAGGTCCCTTCCAACCCAGCCAATTCTATGATTCTATTCTATGATTAAACCCGGGGGTGATCCCAATGTCACTGCTGTGGGGACACTGTTCCCTCGGGAGGGGTTCCTGATGGTGACCCCCGTGGCAGCAGAGCTTGGGGACATCCCAGAACATCCCCAGCCTGACTGGATTTAAAAAATAAACAAATAAAGAGTTTTTTGAGGTCCCCAAGCCCAAGGGTGCATCAGTGACATCCTGGTGTCCCCAGGGGAACCTCTCAACCCCACAGTTGTCCCGTGACCCCCCTGGCAAGGTGCTGCCACCAGATAGCAGCAGCTTGGGGCCACAGGGGGGAAGGAGGGGACCTGGCCTCCAGCCCCAGGGCTTTTCCAGCTGGGTTGGTGCTCGGGGAATCTTTTAAGGGTTTTCAAGAATCGTTTTGTGCCCCCAGAAGAAAACCCCGAGTGGGTTCTGGTGCTCAGCAGTGGGGTGAAGGACTCCGAGGAATCCTGGAGGGGGCTGGAGCTGCTGGGACCCAACGTTCTGGTGAAGATGATGAGAATTTGGGGCTGAGAGTGGTGGGGGAGACCCCCAGGGGGTCAGAGGGAGGGTGGGGACTCTGTCCCCTGTAGGTGCCACGTGGAGGGGCAGGACAGTCCCCGGGGAGGATGGTCCCCTGAGTGGACCTGTCCCCATCACTGGTGGGGTGACATCTGCACGGATGGCCACGGAGGAGACGTGGGGACAGCCTGGGCAGCAGGCAAGGGGGAGATCCCCGTGGGACAGGGTGGTTGTGGGGTTGGGTGCTGTCCCTCCACCCCCTTCTGCTCCCCGGCTTCAGCTTCCCCCTCCCTGGCCGTGCCCTGGGGCTGGGGGGTTAGGATTTGGGGGTGTCACCCCCAGGTCCCTGCAGGATTTGGGGCTGGAGCTGTCAGGGGGGTGACCTGGGAGAGCTGAAGGGCAGGGGGATGGTGACAGCGAGGTCCCCAGAGCTTTGGTCGTGTCCCCATCATGTCACAGGTTCCTCGGGATGGGGACAGGAGATGGGACAGGGTCAGGAGGGGACAGGATGCCCCCAGCATCCATCCTGGAGTTATGTCCACACCTCCCCCACGTGCTGTGGGGCCATCCCCGGGTGGGACCATCCCCAAGTGGTCAGGATGTCTTCTGTGGGTCACCTGTGAGGGACAGGACTCAGGAAAAGTCCTCAGGGGGTCCTGGAGCAGGGTGAGGAGTGAGCAGCCTGGAGGTGCTGGCAGCAAGGTGGGATCAGGGCTCTGAGATTCCCGGGTGGGGAGGATTTGGGGGGGGGGGGACACACACAAAGGTGATGGGTGGGGACAGCCCATGGGTGGCAGCAGCCCCATTGTCACCCCAGCACACCCCACGCGAGGTCAGGATCTGTCCCCGGGTCACCCAGCCCTCCTCCCTCTCTCTGTCCCGCAACCCACGGCTTTGTGGAAACGCTCCCACCCCAGAAGCTGCGGGAAAAGGGGAATTTTCCTCCCACCCCACAGCCCCGAGGGCAGGGCCAGGCGGGGAGGGGGCAGCGATGCCCGGAGTGGGCGAGCAGCCCCGAGGGGGAGAAAGACAGAAAAAAAAGAAGAAAAGAAAGAAGCGTTTGTTGTGCAGGGTGGGTGCGTGGGCAGGAGGTAAATAGGAATCCACACCCCACGAGAGAATCCCCTCAGGGCTCTGAGAAACCTCGGGCACACGAGGTCCCCTCCGTGGGAGAAGAAAAGGCAAAAACATCCCTGAGGGGGGCAGGGCCCTGCGGGATGGGGACATCCAGCCCCGGGAGCTGTGTCCTGTCCTCAGGGGACAGCCCAGTGGCCCCGGGCTGCTCCTGGCCCCACTTGGACCCTCTCGGGCCAGTGGGTGGGTGGCAGTGGGTGCAGGGTGGTGGCAGTGGGTGCAGGGTGGGTGGCAGTGGGGTGCAGGGCGGGTGGGAGTGGGTGCAGGGTGGGTGACAGTGGGTGCAGGGTGGTGGCAGTGGGTGCAGGGGGGTGGCAGTGGGGTGCAGGATGGGTGGGAGTGGGTGCACTGTGGGTGGCAGTGGGTGCAGGATGGTGGCAGTGGGGTGCAAGGTGGTGGCAGTGGGGTGCAGGGTGGTGGCAGTGGGTGCAGGGTGGGTGTGGGTGGCAGTGGGGTGCAGTGACCTCCCGAAGTGCCGGTGATGGAGGAGGCTCCCCAGAGCTGGCTCGTGGCTGGTTGCCCCGCTGGTTGCCCCGAGGAGCTGTAGGTTGCCTCGGGGCGACTCGGGGCATCCATGCCCCAAACGGGTGTTCCTGTCGGTGAGACACGGAGCTCCGCAGCCATGGGGAGAGGAGGGGGGGGATGTTGAGGGTCCCCCCTGCTTCCCGAGGGGTGTGGGGGGGACAGGATGGGTGGCAAGGAGCCAGCGTGGCTTACAAGTAGGAGCTTAGGCTAAGAGCAGGAAAGGAGCTTTGGAGGAGGAGGAGGAGGTGGGGGAGATGAGGAGGTGATGGGATCACCAAGGGCTGGAGATCCAAGCGGCTTAGCGAGCTTTTTTTTGGTTTTTTTTTTCAGCAGGAGGGAGGAGAAGCCCCTTGGTCTGGAGCAGGGGGGTTGGGAGGCTGCGGGCTCACTCGGGACCCCTTCCCCACCCTCCCTCCCCTTGGTGCAGGGGTGGGGGGGCTGCACCCCTCTCCCCTTCTGCACCCCGGGGTGGGACCGGCCCCAGCTTTGCTGCCCCCCCTCTGCCCTCCCAGCTCCCCGGCTCAGAGCTCTGAAAATCCCCCAGAGCTTCGGGCAGGAAGGTGCCGGAGGAGGAGGGGGGAGAGGGAGGGGGGGAAGAAGAATCGGAGCCGGCTTGAAGGAAGAGGGGGGGGAGAGGTTCCTGGCGCTGGGGCGGGCAGCAGCTCGCCAGCATCAGCTTCTCCGAGCCCTGCTCCTCTCCTTCCCCCCCCCCCCCTTTCCCTTCCTTGCTGCAGCCGCCGGCGTTTCCCTGCGCTTCTCCCTCCGCCGAAACCGCTTCAGAGAGATTTTTTTTTTAATTAATTATTATTTTTCTCCGGGATCGGGAGAAAAAAAGCAGAGTGCTCTGGCTGAGCAGAGGGAACGGGGCAGGCTGCCGCCAGCAGCTTTGGCTCCTTCCCGAGGAAGGCAGGAGGCAGCCCGGGGGGGCTCGGAGGATGCTGGCGGCGGTCCCCGAGCGAGGGGATGCGGGGTTGCTAGGAGGCAGGTGAAGGTGAAAGAAGAAGAGAACGCTGCGGAGGAGAACCGCAGGCCCAGGTACCGCAGCGGGGACAAGGGGAGGGGCTGGGGGAGATGGACACCCTGGCAAGGAGAGCCGGCCCCTCAGCCTGCCTGGAGAGCTTGGGAAAGCCCAAAGGAACCGGGGAGGAGCTGGGGTTGCTGCGGGAGGAGGATGCGGGAGCTGCCGGGCTCGGCCCCCCGCCGCTCCCTGCCTGCCCTTGGCCGTGAGTAACCGGGGAGGATGAGGAGGGGGAGCAGGGAGGATGAGGAGAGGGAGCACCAGGGAGGATGCTCCTGCTGGCGGCCTGCTGGGTGCTGGGGGTGATGCCGGTGCCCTTGGGAAGCCGGTGCCCTCCGCAGCCTGCCGGGATGGTGCTGCCCTTGGGCTGCCTCCTGCCCGGCTGTCCTTGGGAGACGGGGCCGAACCGCCCCCAGCCCGCCCCCCCCGCCAGGATGGAGTTTGGGGGCGAGAGATGAGCCCACCATCCCGAGCTGGGAGCTGGCTGTAGCCCGAGTGGGTGGGAGGAGGAAAAGGAGGAGGAGGAGGAGGAGGAAAAGGAGAAGGAGGAGGATGGGCCGCGGGATCTCTGCTCCACCTTCCCCTTTTCTCCTAGATCCGCATGTCAGACCAGAGCAGCGGCGAGGATGGGGAGTCAGACCCCCAGCACAGCTTGTATATGGTCTTCCTCCTCGTCCTGGTCTTCTTCATTATGGGGCTGGTGGGTTTCCTCATCTGTCACGTCCTGAAGAAGAAGGGTTACCGGTGCCGGACCTTCCGGGACGAGCTCGACCCAGATACCAAAGATGTGCTGGCTGAGCTGCAGGCCAGTGAGTGCTGGGGTGCTGGTGTGGAGCAGGGCTCCTCAAACGTGCTCCTGGGAGGTGGAGGGGGTCACCCACCAGGTGGGAAAGAGGGATGGGGTGAGGAGGGCAGCGTGGGGCTCCCCAGGGAATGGGGAAGCCTCTGATCTGCTGGCTCCATGGGCTGGTGGTGCCAGGGAGGTGGGACCCAGCTCCTGGCCCTTCCCAAAGTGATGGTATCACCAAAAGATAATTCTGATCAACAGGCAGGACCTGCTGAATCCCCAAGTCCTGAATCACAACCCATGTTCTCCAGCCGGGGAAGTGTCCTCCAGCAGGGCACGAGCTGTCCCTCTTGCCCCTTTGGTGCAGGAAGGTCCTGAGTGGAGCCACCACGGTGTCCCTAAAGGTCATGTCTTCTTCTAGTCCCCGGTGGGCTCATGCAGCCCAGAGGAATGGGGGTGTTTCCTTGGGATCTCTGCCCTCCAGTGGATGGGGACCTTTAGGGGGGTCCCTGCCACCCAGCTCTCGGGCAGCAGGATTGGGAAATCAGTGCATGGGAGCAAACTGGGGCCCAGCCCAAGCAAGCTCTGTCATTTGGTGATTTCATGGGGCCCTGCTGAAATGGAGAAGACACCTTCCTCCAGCTGCTCTTCCAGGTGGAAACATCCAAATGGTGCTACCTGACTCCTCTGTGCCACCATCAGCACCTCCCATCGCCTCTTCTCATGCATGGAAGGGAAACGTGGGTTCCCTCAGGTTCCCCCAGGATGCAGCAGGAGCTTCCAGGAGCTTTGGATGTGCTCCTCTGGCTTCAGTGACTTGACCACACGTAACATGGAGGCAGTGCCCAAACCTTCCAGGATGGGCCTCCCCTGCTGGAGTTGCCACAGCCCAAGGGGAACATCCCTGGGGTCCTCCAGGGTCTCCTGCCCATGCTCTTTGAGGCTGTTGCCTGCCAGACCCCAACCCTGCCCTGCTCATGGGCAGAGGGAACGCTGTGGGGAGGGATGGAGGTCCCACCACCTCCTGCATCCACCAGTGGCCTAAAGCAGTGGAGATGGATGCAGGGGATGAACACCACCAGGCAGTGGACACCAAGCCAAGCTTCCCCAGCACCTTCTTTTAAGCTTCTAACAGTGTGCAGCTCCAGGGCTTTCTCCATGGTGGGTTCTCCATACTCACCAGGCCTCAGTGGGTTTATCTGCTGTGAACTCGTCCCATTTACCCTTGGAGGCTTTTAGCACCTGGGGGCTCCAGGGCTGGATGGTCCCCACGAGGAGCTTTGCCTTTCAACTTGTTCCAAACCTGCTTCCCACCTCTTCCCCTTGGTGCCCCCCCAGGTCTGAAGGAGCAACACAACCCCCCTGTCCCTGCCCCCCTTCCTGCTGGCTCAGGGGGGTTTCCAGGTCACCAGGTTTCCAATATGGTGTTCTCGGGGTGATGAGGGACATGAGGCTCCTCCAACCTCCCAGACAAGGTGGTTGCTCCTGGGGAGGGACCTGGTGAGCTGAGTGTCCCAATCCCAGCCCTCAGCACCACTTCTTCTCTTTGCAGGTGAAGAGGAGGAGCTGAACGAGGACACCGTGGAGAAGATTGTGAGATGTATCATCCAAAATGAAGGTGAGCATCTCCTAGAGCTGCCCAGGACACACACTGACCACTTGGGCTGACCCACTGCCTTTTCCCTCTCTTTCCAGCAAACGCAGAGGCCCTCAAGGAGATGCTGGGGGATGATGGGGACATCCCAGTGCCAGTGCCAGTGCCCAGGTGAGGAAAAGCCTCCCCAGTTTGTGACTCTTGCAGAGAAAGGGAGGAGCAGCATTTGGGTGTCTTCTTGCTCTGGGCACTTTGCAGCCAGCCCCTTTCCAGCTCCTTAGAAAGCCTCTTCCCAACCAGAACTCCTTCTCCCCTGAGGGTTGGGATGGGTGCTTGACCCCACCACCAGGGGATTCCTCTCCTCACAGGAGGTTCCCTTTGGGGCTGCTGCTTCTCAGGGCTCCCAGCCTTGGGAGGTCTCCTCCAGAAAACATCTCTCAAGTCCTTCTCTTCTTGCAGCCTCTGTCCTCACCGGAACAGCCAGGATGGGGGTCCCCCACATCACCACACGGTCCACCTGGGATCCACCCAGGCTCCCTGCATCCACTGCACCAAGAGGAAGAGGCACCCCCTGCATCGGCAAGGACGGTCCAAGGAAGGCAAGGGCAGGATGCACCCCGGAGAGACCACGGTCTTCTCAGTGGGCAGGTACCTCCATGAGCCTTGCCATGCTCTGATGGACCACGGAGAGCCTTCTCAGCTGCCCTCTTCCCCTCACCTTCCCCCTTGCTCCATGCTCTCCCTCTTACTCTTCCTCATTGAGAAGCCCCAGATGGGGGTCCTGAGGCCTCAGGTTGCCTCCTGTCCCTGGAAGTTCCTCTGTGGGATGTGGCAGCCCAGGATGCACCAGTGGCTTCTCTCCTCCTTCTCCGTGAAGGTGACTCAGGCTCGGGTTGTTCTGCTTGACTCAGTGCTGGCAGAGCCCCCAAACCCACGTCCTTCCAGAGCCTCCTGTCCCTGCTGCACAAGGAGGGATCTCTTGACCCTGCTTTTAAGGACCTCATTAGGAGGGGGAGGAGGTGAGAGCGGGTCCCAGGTGCAAGTCACTGGCCACCACCAGCAGAATGAAGGAGTGGCTGTGCCCCTCCAGCCTCCTCACCTCTAATTATGGCGTTAATTAGATGCCAGGGGAGGACCAGCAGAACAGGGGAGTGTTCCTGCCCACAGATGTCCTGCCAGACCCCACCTGTTCTCACCTCAAGGGACTTCCTGAGCTGCCTGTGGTTGGTGTAGTCACCAACCCCCAGTGGATCCCACAGCCTTGCCCAGGTTGCCTCATTCCCCAGCAGAAAGCCTCAGGGCTCAGCTCCCCATCACCTCAGTTGCCCAGGGCAACTGCTCATCCCTGGCTGGCCACCCCACTGAGACAGAAAGCTCTGCTGTGATCTCTATCCAGAGCTTAAGCCCTGATGAAGCTCCAGTCCTTGCATGGTGGTTTCAAGCCCAAGCAGGCACCAGGAGCTGGGGATTTTGCCACCATTAGAGCCAGGAGCCTCAGGAGGGAGGTGACTTTATTGGGGAGGACATGTCAGACCTCCCTGGGCTGAACTCCAGTTGAGGTCACACCTTCTGGAGCTTCTGGTGTCCCCTCTGCCCGTTGCTGTCCCCTGCCCTTGGTTCCAGGGGTGGTGTTTGGGAAGCCAGACCTCTGCACAGCTTCATGTTCACAGCTGAGCTCATTCCCTGCCTGGTGCCAGCTCCAATCCACTGCTCTGTGTCCTTCATCCATGTTCTTTGTCTCCTTCCACTTGTCTCTTAACTGCTGGAGAATGCCACCTCCTGGTCCCTCTTCAGGAACAGGATGTTCTTTGGTCTTCCCAAATCACAGTGCTTGTCCCAAATATCTGGATGGACCTGAAGGGTCACATCTGTTCTTGCTTGGCCTGACCCGAGCAGCCCCATGGGTGCTCTGTCTGCAGCTGGAGCTCTTCTTGACCCTTCCAGTCAGGAGGAGCAGTGACTAAGGGGTCTGCTCTGTCCCCAGCCTGGTGTCCTTCACCTCTGGCCTCTCAGCTGCCATGTTCTGATCTCCTGCACCTTTCTGCTCAGCTTCTCCCTTCGGAATGACCACACTGCCACGTGCTGGACCTCTGGGTCTTGTTCTTTCTAACTCAGCAGCTCTTGAACTTTGCTGCTGAAGTTCTGCTTTGCCCAGGTGCTGGCTGAGCCCCAGCAGAGCCAGGGCCCTCTGCAGCATCTCCAGCTCCAGGAGAGTGGAGGGAGAGGCAAGGGCTGCAGGAAGTCCCTGTGGTGGGATCAGCCTTCTTTTTGCTGTGGAAGAAGTTTCTCATCTGCTGGTCCAGCAGTGGCTTCCATGGCTTACAAAGAGTTGGAACCACAGAGCTGGTCACCACTGGTTGGGCCACTTTGTTATTTGGACTTTTTTTTAGGCCTCACCCACACGTTACCCCTGACAAATCCCAAAGTCGGGGTAGATCCCTAACTTCTCTCTTCTCCCTAGCTTCTGCAGCTCTTCTCCTGCCTCCCCTGGAATGCTCAGCTGGTGCCTGGTGGAATCTTGGGGAGCCACCTAAGGTACCATCCATCACTCCAGGGGATGGGGCACAATGTGTCCTTGGCAGATTTTAGGCAGAGGATCCCTCCTGCCTTTGATTCCTCCACCCAGGTACAGCTCACCCTGCTGAAACCTCATCCCTGGCCTCCACTCAGGGTGTGCTGGCTCCCAAAAACTCTTGTCCTGGTTCCCCTGATGGTTGGCAGACACTGACACAACATCCCAGCAGCTCTGTACCAAGCAACCCTTCCTCCCCAGCCTCAGCCACTTTGCCTTTCAGCTTCTGAACCAACTTCCCAATGTCCCCACAAGTCCCTCTTCAGCCTGGTGGCATCTCAGAGCATTTCCAGGAGCTGCAGTTGAGGACAGGGGCTCTGAGTCAACCTTCTCGTCCTTGTCTTTCTATTCCCTTTGCCAAACTGAAGGGGAAAACAGGGCTCAGTCCATGGGCCTGAAAGGTTGGGGGTCACCAAAGGTTGGGAGTCACCAAAGGGTAGAAGTCACCAAAGGTTGGAAGTCACCAAAGGGTGGGGGTCACCAAAGGTTGGAAGTCACCAAAGGTTGGAAGTCACCAAAGGTTGGGAGTCACCAAAGGTTGGAAGCCACCAAAGGTTGGAAGTCACCAAAGGTTGGAAGTCATCAAAGGTTGGGGGTCACCAAAGGTCACCACCCCTTGGTGCCAGGGCTGGGGGTGCAGGTGAGGGTGGCACACAAGCCAGGAGAGGACTTTGATCCATCTTGCTCCTGATTCCAGGTTTCGGGTCACACACATTGGGAAGAAACCCAGTTCCCAGGAGCAGCAGGAGGGGCCCCTGCCCGATGGCAGCCGGGAGCCCAGCCTGGAGGAGCTGAGCAGCGAGCGGCTCCAGCGGGACCGGGCACCCAACGGGACTCTCCCTGATGGCACTCTGCAGAATGGAGACATCCAGAAAGGTGCCCCCAGTGGAAAAAGCGAGCGGGAACCCAGCCACTCCACCCCTCCAGCCCCCAAGACCCCTAGCAGCTCCAGCAGAGGGGGCAGCAAAGGCTCCGGGCTGGCAGACTCGCTGCGAGCCGCTGGCACCGCTCCCGGGAGTGGGAGCCACCAGAGGAAGCTCCTGAGATCCCATCAAGTGTTGGGAGGGTCGAGTCCCAGCATCCCCGGAGAGCTGGGGAAGGAAGGAACCAGCATCTGCTTGGAGGACATCGGACTGGGCTCGGCAGATGAAGTTTCGGATATTCACGGGAGCCTGAGCCTGCACGAAAAGGTTGAGGAGTTGGGAAGAGATGATGGCAGCAGGAAACAGCCCGGAGCAGAGGACGTGGGGCAGAAGGTAGGATCCCAGCTCTTCTTTGTCCCCTTTGTGTGCTTGGTTCCTGGGGCTGGAGGACTCGTAGGGTTACAGCCCAGCACCCCAAGTGCTGCTGCTGAGAGGATGAAGCAGCCACAGCTCGGTGAGGAGAGGTGGGTCAGGGTGGGGGGGACAGGTGAGCAGGGTGGGTCCCTCTCTGTCCTGCCCATCCTGTTTCTTACCTGCTTGGATTGGATTTTCCCATCTGTTTTCTACCATCTGGGGTGTTGGGAGTCCCCGTGACAGCTCCCACCCTGGCAGGCACCCAGTTGACTGGCGTGGGAGATGCTGCAGCTCCTTGGAGAAGGGATGAGTTCTCCTTCTTGGCTGGGCTCTTTGGGGACACCCCCTGGGATCACTTTTGCTTGACCTGAGGGATTTCTGCTGCTGCACGTGGTTTGGTGTCTTGTCCAAAGGACAAGTCCACAAAGGAATTGTCACTTTCTTCTCTCTGCTGCTCGGCTCTTGCCTCAGCCCCTGCTCCAGCCTTGGGCTGCTCTTCAGCCTGCTCCAGAACATGGGCTCCCAGATGAATGCTTGATGGGACCTCACTGGGATGTTTGTCCCTGATCCCCAGCACCACTGGGATGCTCCTCAGGTCCCACCTGGGGCCACCAGGAGGGTTGCTGGCTGCCACTTACCCTTGTCCTGCAGGTGATGGGGCTTGGGCTGTTCCCTTCAGCCTGCTCCAGGACATGGAATCCCAGAATGGTTGATAGGACCTCACTGGGACTTTTGTCACTGATCCCCAGCACTGCTTGAATGCTCCTTAGTCCCATAGGTCCCCCCTGGGGCCACCAGGAGGGTTGCTGGCTGCTGCTCACCCTCATCCTGCAGGTGATGGGGCTTGGGCTGTTCCTTCAGCCTGCTCCAGGACAGGGCTCCCAGAGGAATGGTTGATGGGACCTCACTGGGATGTTTGTCCCTGACCCCCATCACCCCTGGGATGCTCCTTAGTCCCATGGATCCCCCCTGGGGCCACCAGGAGGGTTGCTGCTTGCCTGCAGGTGATGGGCCTTGGGCTGCACTCAGCTCCTGCAGGCTCCACGGGGTTGTGCCCACCTACCTGTGGGTCCCCTGGCCCCCCACCCCAGCACTGACACCCCCACCCCTCCCCCTGCAGGAGCCCAGCAGAGTGCTGCAGGACCCAGGAGCCACCGTGTGACGTGAGTCCATGTCCCAAGCCCCCTGGGGACCAGGGCTGGGCTGGGGCTGGGCAGTGTCCCCACTCTGGGGATGGGGAGAGGCTGAACCCCCTTCTTCTCCAGAAGGGTTCAGGTCCTCTTGCCTGCACTCCCAGCACAGCTAAGGGGAAGCCATGGGGCTAGTAGAACCCACTTGTGGCTAGTAGGGGTTGGGGGGGATGCTTGGAAGCCCCATCTTGCTTCTCTCTTCTTGCAGCTCCTCTCTGCTCCGGGTTGGAGTGTGGACTCGTAGGCGTGCGGCCCCCAGTTTCCTCCCCCCTACTCCCCCCAACTCCCAAACTGGGCTGGGGGCTCTGCTGTGGGGTGGCCACGGGGCAACCGGCCCCCAGGGCGAGCAGCTACGCGCTTGGCATGGCCGGAACGAGGCGCCAGACCTCATCCCATCAGCAATAGGCACCCGACCCCCACCCACTGCACCCCATCCCCGGAGACACCCCCACCCCAGCCCCAACACACACACACACACCCCAACACACACACACACACACACACACACACACACACACACCCCCTGCAGGGACCCTGGCAAGGGGCAGGACAGCACCCAACCCCCGCAGCCCCCCCACCCCGGCGCTGGGGGCAGGACCCACGGGACGGGGCTGGAAAGGGGGCAGGGATGGAGGCAGCAGCTTGAGACACCCCTGGGGTCGGGGGGGGAGCAGCACCCACTCCCCCCTAGCACCTTCACCCTAGAGCACAGCACCCCCTTACCCCCCCCCCCAACTCCATCCACCCCGGGCACCCCCCAGGGAGGGACCTGGTGGGTGCTGGTGGAGAGGAGACCCCCACCCAGCACAGGAGGGGCTGGAGCCCGGTGCGAGGGAGGGGGGGGGGAGTGGGGAGGGCCAGGATCGGGCCCCGGTTGTTGGGGAGCAGCGGGGGGGTGGGGGGTGTGTGTGCATCCCTGGTGCCCACAGCGAGCTTTTGGGGGGGTCCTGGCACTGTACATAGAGAAGCTCAAACCATTAAAGCTGCTGAACCCCTTGGCAGAGGCAACTCTGGATTTATTGGGGCACAGACCCCCCACCCGCCCCCCCCCCAACCTGCAGGGAGGTGCCTGGGGTGCAGGCTGAGCACCCCTTCACCCAGGGCTGCAGTGTGTGGGGGGGTCCAGGCAGAGCCTGGTGAGATGGGGCACTGAGCACCCATCCTGGGAGGTGCCAGGGTGCTCCCCAGGGATCCAGGATGGTTCCGTGAGCAGCACTGGGCAGGATGAGGCCCCCCCCCAGAGACCAGCTCGGGGAGGGGGGGGTTCACTTGGATGAAGCTTTCTGGGGAGCAGGGAGATCCAAGGGGGGACCCAAGGGGGGTCAGCTGAAGTGCAGGTCGGGGTCAGGCTCCGGGGTTCTGCTGGGGGGTGGTGGGGGGGCACGGAGCTGTGGGGAGAGAAATCCCCCCCTTAGACCCCTCCTCCAGGCACACGGGTGGCACCGTTTCGGGGTGGGGGACACAGGGAGAGGTTTGGGGGTCAAGCAGGGGGGGCTCACCGGGCGGAGGCGGGTGGCTGCCAGGTCCGGAGAGCTCTGCCCGCTGCCTGTCCCCTCCTGCCTGCAGCCTGGAAGGGTCCCAGAGCCTCAGCCCAGTTCCTCCACACCCCCCATTCCCCCAGTTTCCCCCCCAAGCCCCTTTTTCCCAGCACTCACCTCCCAGAGGTGTCTCAGGGTAGGGGCTGGGGGCCAGGCTGGCCCCGGGCGTGAGGCCCGGAGGGGAGAAGGGCGGTGGGGAAGGTGATGGCAGCTCCTGGGGACAGCCGAGCATGAGGAGGTGACAAGAGCAGGAAAAGGGGGTGTGGGGGGGGATTTCTTCCCCCCTCACCTAGGGGACAGGGCCACCCTCCTCCTGCCACTGCCACCAACCTGCCCGGCTGTCCCCTGAGCCCCCGTGAGCTCCTCCACCACCAAAGAGGGGAAGACACCGATGCGGCCATCGAAGTCCCCCGTCCAGAAGCCATCGTCCACCTCCCCGGGGGCACGGGGCAGCACCCTGATGATGGCCCCCTCGGGGAAACTCAGCTCCTCGGGGCTCTGCCCCTCGTAGTCGTACAGGGCTCGCACCAGCCAGGCTGAGGAGGGGAGGGGTGGGGGGCTCAGCACCCTCTGGGGACCCATCCCTTCTCCTCCCTGGAACGGGGGGGTTTGGGGAGGTGATGTCCCAGCACCCACCTCCAGGCTCCAGCACCAGCTCCGCAGCCATGATGCTGGAGAGCTGGCGGTGCAGGGTGGCGGGACCCGGGGGGCCAGCCCCCCCAGACCCCTGCTCGCCCCCCAGGGACAGCAGATACTTTTCGGGGACGTAGCCAACCTGGCCAGCTTTGTTCCGAGCCTGAAGGGGCAGAAAACAAGGGATTGTCCCAGCCTCCAGGGTGGGGAATGGCCCTGGGGACATCTGAGCCGCGTCCCCCACCGCTGCTTGGGGCTGAGGGGGGGGCGGGGGTCTCAGCCAGCTCCCACCTTCACCCACTCCTCCGCGTCCCCATCCTCGATGACCTCCAGCTCCTCGCCTTGGCTGATGGCCAGCTCGTCTGCTTGGCAGCCCTGCAGGGGACAGGGGACAAAGTGTCAGGGGGTGGTGGCCCCGGGGCAGGCAGGGTGGGGGGCAGGGTGGGTGTCAGGCAGCAGTGGCCATACCTGGTACCCGAAGATCACCCTGCAGGTGTAGGGGTAGGTGCGGGTGGCGGGGCCGGGCTCCTCCTCCTCTTCCTCCTCCTCGCTGTCCTCGTAGTCATCAAACTCGCCTGGATCCAGCCCCGTGGGTGCCTCCTCGCCCACCCTCACCACGGCCCCTCCCAGCCAAGCCTCCACGTCCAACCCCGCTGCCCGCAGCAGGGACAGCCTGGCCTCTGCCTTCACCCGGCTGACCTGGGGGAGCCACGGGGAGGGGACATCATCCAGACCTCAGGGGACACCTCTTGAGGGACACCCCATACCCCAGCAAGCCCATTGCTCCACGTCACTTGGTGCCCCCGCATCTCCAGCACCACATCGTGTCCCCCTCCCCGGGGAGGTGACAAACCTGGGGGTCACCCCAATCACACCCCCCCTCCAAGGGACCCACCTCAGCCTTCCGGATGTTTTCCTTCACCTCTTCCATCCCTCGCTCCAGCGTCGCCACCTCAGCCTCTGGGACCTGCTGCCTCCTGGCCTCCAGATGCTGCAGCACCTGGGGAGGGGGCACCCATAGGAACCATGGGGGGTGTGGAGGGGGGCAGGGAGCCCCCCGGGGCAGGGCAGCACCCACCTCCTCGCAGTGAGCCTTGTTCTTGCGGTCCCGGGCCAGGCGTGTAGCCCAGCGCCGTGCCTCCTTCTCCAGGCTGGCACCATCGTCCCCGGGGGACAGCAGGGACACCTGGGGGAGGAGAGGAGGGGCTGAGAAGGGGCTGGCTCTGCAGAGCACCCCCTCGCTATATGGCAGAGGATCGTGGAGTTGTGTTGGTTGGAGAAGAGCTCGAAGGTCACGAGGTCCAACCCTTCCCCCAGCTCTGCCAGGGCAACCACTGCCCCACGTCCCTCAGCTCCACATCTCCAGAGCTTGGAAACCCCTCCAGGGATGGGGAATCCCCCTGGGCCAGGCCCTGAGACCCTTTCCAGGAGAAACTGTTCCCCAGCTCCAACCTAAACCTCCCCTGGCACAACTTGAGTTGTGCCAAAAGTTCCTCTTGTCCCATCCCTTGTTCCTGGGGAGCAGAGCCCGACCCCCCCTGGCTCCAACCTCCTCTCAGGGGCTTGCAGAGAGCCACAAGGTCTCCCCTCAGCCTCCTCTGCTGCCCTCACAACTTCTCCAGACCTTCTCCTTGCTCTCCAGACCCTTCCCCAGCTCCATTCCCTTCTCTGGACACTCTCCAGCCCCTCAAGCTCCTTCTGCTCCTCAGGGGCCCAGAACTGAGCCCAGGGTTTCAGATGTGGCCTCACCACTGCCATGTTATTGCAGCTCTGCTGGCACAAGGTGGGAGCTTGTGGGATTTTCCCACCTTCTTTTCCCATCTGGTTCCAGGGGCTGGAGGCTGCACCCAAGCAGGGATGAGCTTTGTCCCCTGGGATGTTCAGCATCCCCTCCCTGCTCCTTCTTGCTCCCTTTCCTCCCCACCCTGGGATCTGCTGGGCTGTGTCTGAAGCTGTTGGACATTCCCCATCCCATCCAGGTCCCCACCCTGTGGAAGATGCACATCCCATCCCCATCCCACTCACCTTCTCCACTCCAGCGAGCTGGAAGGGCTGCTGGGGAGGCAGGGCGAAGGCAGGATGCTCCTGCAGGAAGAGCTGGAGGTCCTGCTCCCGGGAGACCTAACGAAAGGAGACACTGTGGGGCTGGGGAGGCTCTCTTGTCCCCTCTGTCCCCCCAGCTGCAGGGATGGGTGCTCTTACCCGCCCTGATGCCTCCTCAATGCCCTGGAACCATTCCTGGGTGGCCCTGCAGGTCTCCACCTCCGTCCGGCTGGCCGTGGACAAGTGCTCCCGCAGCCGCTCGTAGAGGTCCCCGTCCAGTGCCTGGGGGACAGCAGGTGGGACACCCCCTCCCCACCACCCAGCACTGCCCACATCCCCTCTGGGAACATCCCTGACACCCCCCGACCTGGGGGCAGCCCTGGGACCCTCCCCGCCGCACCCCCTCCCAACCAGCAGCGGGGAGATGCTCCTGGTGGCACCCCCGGGAGGGGACGTGGGGGGGCTGGGAGGGGACAGGGGGTGGCCGGGGGGACTCACCTGCATGGCAGCGGGCAGCTCCACCCTCTGGTAGTGCTCCAGGTGGGCAGTGGCAGAGACCAGGGCGAAGCCAAACTCGTTCTGCACCCCAGCCAGCTGCCGGGAGTGCTCGGCCAACCGCGCGAGAACTGCGGGGACACGGGGGGACCACGGGTGGTGACGTGGAGAGGGGACACCTCCCCTCCACCCAGCCACAGAGGGACCTCCAGGGTTTTGCTGACCTTGGCACTGAGCTTTTGCAAGCTGGCCTTGGTGTGGAAGATCCTCCGGTCGCTCTTGCGGAGCCTGGAGAGGTTTTGGGGGTGAGGTGGCAGCACCCACGGCCGTGTCCCCCCTCCCGCTGTCCCCTGTCCCCTCACCGAGCCTCCACATCGGCTGCTTTGTCCTTGGCCACCTCGCTGCTCCTCTGGAGGTGGGTGAACTGCTTCTTTGCCTTGTCCAGCTCCTTCATGGTCTCCAGCAGCTCTGCCTGGGCTTTCTGCAGCCTCTCAATGCCCTGTGGGGACCCATCAGGAGGGGTTTGGGTGCTGGGAAGGACTCCTGTCCCACCTCCTGGGTGCAGAGGACAATGTCCTCCTTCTGGTACCTTCTTGAGCATCCGTTCCTTGGAGATGCGGGTGGTCTTGGTGACCTCGGTGGCCAGAACACGCCAGCTCTCTGAGGCAGTGACACGGACCTGCCCGGCGTGTGCTGTCCCCTCGATGACACCCCTCCAGACAGAGGCCACACTCCTGTGGGCACGGGGAGGGGGTTACAACAGGGCAGGGGGCTCCCCTTGCCCACCCACCCCCCTCTGCTGGCTTTTGGGGACACCTAGCAGGACAGCCAGCACCCCCAGCCCCGGGTGTCCCCACCCACTCAAGTCCTACAACCCTGGGGATGTCCCAACCCGAGGACACCCCAATACTGGGTGGCATGGGAAGGTCATGGATGGGCACAGCCAACCCCCAACCCCTTGTCCCCTTCCTGATCCCTTTCCCCCCTCCCTGCCCCTTGTCCCCCTCCTTGCCCCTTGTCTCCATCTTCTCCCTTGTCCCCCTCCTTGCCCCTTGTCCACCTCCTTGCCCCTTGTCCCTCTCTTCTCCCTTGTCTCCAGCTCACCTGGAGTCTCCAGCCTCGCCACGGCCCCGCTGCCAGTCTCTCTTGACAAACTGGCTGGCCAACCTCTGCAGGGCCTGGGGACAGAGGTGGCATCACCCCAACCCCCAGCCCACCCTGGAGATCAGGGCTGGGCCCCCCACACCCCAGCTGCCCCCCCCATGGGTGTCCCCAGAGCAGAGGGGACACACAGTGACCTCAGTGTCAGCAGGGACCCCATCACCAGAGAAGCCACCACCATGAGAGGAACCCCCGTTGGTGGCTTTGGGGACAGAGGATGGGGACACCTCCTCCAGGAGGGAGGGACTGCAGAGGAGCCCCTGGCAAAACAAAGCCCAGCAGGACCCCAACCCTGGGGGGATGGTTCCCCCCCTTGCCCACCCAGCCCAGGGTGGCACCTGGGGGAGGGTGAGCTCTGCTGCAGGGTGTCCCCAAGGGCCGTGGTGGGGACATTTCCTGGAGCATGCTCAGCTTTGCTGTGCCAGCCAAGAGCAGAGCCCTGCCATGACCCAGCAGACAGCACAGCCGGGCTTTTCCTTCCCCCTCCTCCTCCCCCCTCAAGGTTTCCCCTCTGTGTCCCCAAAGCACCCGAGGTTTGGGCCACGATGTGCCCAAAGCTGCCCAGAAGGTGCCCTAAGGTGGTCCCTGTCCCCACTGCCCCGGGCAGGGACAACGTTGAGCAGCCAGGCCCTGATCTGCTCTGCTGATTCCCAAGATCATTAATTAATTCCTGAGATAATTAATTCCTAAGGCTGCCCCTCACCAGGCACTGCTCTGGGTCACCCCTCTGGGAAGGATGGGGGTTGGTCCCTAAAGTGGTGGCACCTCCTTACCTGCCCGTACTCCCTGTCGATGGCAGCCCTCTGCTTGCTGTAGGACCTGGGGGGACAGTGGGGGATGTGGGGCAGGGGGGGCATGGATGGGCCACCACCACCACTGCCACCATCACCCCATGGCCAGTGTCATCCCTGACACCACTCCAGTACCACCACTATCACCCCACTGCCACCACCACCCTTGCCACCATCACCCCACTGCCACCATCACCCCAGTGCCACCATCACCCCACTGCCACCATCACCCCACTGCCACCATCACCTCTCTGCCACCATCACCCCACTGCCACCACCACCTCTCTGCCACCATCACCCCAGTGCCACCATCACACCACTGACATCACACCACTGACACCATCACACCACTGCCACCACCACCTCTCTGCCACCATCACCCCAGTGCCACCATCACACCACTGACATCACACCACTGACACCATCACACCACTGCCACCCCCCCCGTACCACCATCACCACCATCACGGTGTCAGAGGTGCCACCATCCCCTCTGTGCCATCACACCGATGCCACCACCGCCCTCCCGTGCCCCGGGCTGTCCCCCTGGGGGTGACAGAGTCCCCATGTCCCCCGCTCCAGCAGCCTCAAGGTCAGCCCTGCCTGCCGGGTTGGTCCTTGTCCCATTGGTGACATGAGAGCTGAGGGGTCTCAGCCCGGGGAGGGGACACAGAGACCCCGTCTTTGGGGTGGGGACATTACCTGATGTCCTCCAGCAGCTCTGTGTCCCGCTGCTGCTTGCCCTGCAGGCCCGAGAGCTGCTCCAGGAGATGGACCCGCACCTCCTGGGTCAGCTTCACCTGCGGGACGGGACCGGCCCGCTCAGCCCCCACCGGGGACGTAATGGGTCGTGTTCCCCCTCCCCGGTACCGGCCCCGCTCCCCATTGCTCCCCCCCCAACCCAACCCCGGTGCCCCTGCCCTGCGCTCACCTTGCGCGGCGGCGGCTGCATCGCTGCGCTCCCCCCGGCACCGCTCCCGGTACCGGTTCCGCTGCCCAGCCACCCCCCCCACCCCCGTCCCCCCCAAACAACCCCGACAAAACGACACCGACCCCGCGTGTGCCGAGCCCGGAACTGCCGGTACCGACCCCGCCCCCGGTTAGCACCGCCCCCCCCCTCCTCCCGCACCGCCCCTCCCGCACCGCCCCTCCCGCAACCAGCGCAGCCCCGGAGGCCGGTGCGAACGTGCTGCCCCAGCGCGACACGGGGACATGGGGACAGGGGGACACGGGGACAGGGGGATACAGGGACACGGGAACGGGGGGACATAGGGACAGGGGGATACGGGGACACGGGATATAGGGACACAGGGATATAGGGACAAGGGGACATGGGGACAGGGGGACAGAAGGATGGGGACATGGGGACGTGAGGACAGGGGGATGGGGGGACACGGGGACAGAGGGACACAGGGACATAGGGACATGGGGACAGGGGGATACAGGGACATGGGGATATAGGGACAGGGGGATACAGGGACAAGGGGACATAAGGATGGGGGGGACAGAAACAGGAGCAGGGGGACATAGGGACATGGGCATGGGGACATAGAGACTGGGGGCCACGGGGATAGGGGGCAGGTGGACAGGGGACCATAGGGACATGGAGACATGAGGACATGGGGGCACGGGAACAGTGGGACAAGGGAGCAGGGGGGTACAGGGACGTGGGGGCTTGGGGACATAGGGGACAAGGGGGCACAGGGACAGGTGGGTAGGGGGACATAAGGGCATGGAGATGTGGGGACATAGGGGCAGTGGGACATAGGGGTATGGGTACATGGGGGCGTGGGGACATAGGGACATGGAGAGAGGGGGACATGGGGGCATGGGGAGAGGGGGGCAGAAGGGCTTAGGGACAGAGGGACACAGAGACGTGGCCCTAACCCTCCCATGGAACCCTCCCCACAGCACCACCACCAGCTGGGCTATGGCTTTGCTTTAGTCCCAAACCCCTCGAATGTCTGGATGTGGTGACTGCCACCTTCCTGTGGCTCTCTCAGCTCCCCTTGCTCCCCTCTCTCTTTTGCCACCTCCTTCCTTCTGCTTCCCCTTGCCCGCCCTGTCCCACGCTGTGCTGGTGGCTGGAAAGCCCCGCGGGGTGCTGGGGGTGTCTGGTTGCCACATCCTGCTCCCCGCCTCCTGCCTGGCCACCAGGACCACAGGGACACAGACGGGACACCCGCGTGACGTGAAGGAGAAAGAGGAAGGGGTGACAGCAGGAGGGGGGTGACAGCAGGAGGGGGCTGCCACCCGTCCTGCCCCGCCGTGACGTGCACTGGGGCCAACCCTGTCCCCGCATTTCTGGGGACAGAGGCCACCTCTCCTTCTCAGAGATGTCCCAGGTGGTGTCTTCTGCCCGTGTCACCCTCCTGCTGGGCTGTGCCTGGCTCGGCTCGGCCACCAAGTTCTTTCCAAGTAAGTGATTTGGTGGGGGTGGGGGTGATGGGGCCAGGTGGGGACACTTGGTGGGGACGTTGGGTCCCCTGACATTGAGAAGGGGTAGCTGGGTGTCACAGGGAAGGCTCAGGGCATGGTTGACCTGAAGACCTGAAAACCCAACCCCTGTTCCCTTCCAACAGCAAAAAAAAAAAAAAAAAAAGAAAAAATTCAGGTATTCAGGTTACTGCCCTTGTCACCAAGATGTCCCCTGGGCCTTGGGTCTGGAGAGGTGCCAGGTCTCGGGGGCTCCACGGCTTGGATGTAAACGGGACCCCCTTGGCATGGGCTTGGTGTTGGAGACCACTTGGGTGGAGGTTTTGGAGCTGGGGTGATGCTCAGAGCACTTTCCTCTTCCCCACTTTCATTTTGAGCAGGCGATGAAAAAGCCTCCAAGCAGAGGAAGTGGGGAACATCCCGGCCATGGTGGGGGGCTGGGCTGGGGGGGAATGGCTGGGAGCAGGAGGAGGAGGAGGAGGAGGAGGAGAAGGAGGGAGGAGCACAGGTAGGAGAACATCTCCCATCCTGGCATGGGTGGTCATAGCTCAACCCTGGGGAGGGTGAAGGCATCAGGGTGTTCAGGGCTCTGGTGGCCTGAGCTGTCCCTGCTGTGCTGGTGGCTCTGCAGGGAAGGGTGACAGCTCCTGGGTGGTCCCCAGTGGGGAAGGGACAGTGGGAGGTGGCTCTGGGCCAACCCTGATGCCTCGTGTCCTCCGCAGTGGGTGGCAAGGGACGGACCTTGCTTCCCCTCAGTCCCCAGGAGGAAGCCACGTGCCCCGGGGTCTCTCTGGAAGCTTTACTCAACAGCACCCTCACCACCCGTGTCCTCCCTGCCCTCTACTCCCTGGTCCTGATGCTGGGGCTGCCGGCCAATGCTCTGGCCTGCTGGGTCCTGGTGAGGAACTTCAGGAGATGTTCCAGTGCCCTCTTCCTCCTCAACCTGGCCTGTGCTGACCTGCTTTTTGTCCTCCTGCTGCCTTTCAAGATCTCCTACCACCTTCTGGGCAACCACTGGCTCTTTGGGGACTACCTGTGCCGCGTCACCGTGGCTCTCTTCTACGGGAACATGTACAGCTCCATCCTCTTCCTCACTTGCATCGGCCTGGAGCGTTACATCTCCGTGGTGCACCCCTTCCTCTGGAAAGGCTCCAGGTGGATGCGGGGCAAGGTGGGGATCTGCGTGGGCATCTGGTTGATGGTGGGGCTGGGCGTCAGCCCTTTGCTTTTGCACCCCCAGACCAAACAAATCCCCAGCCTGAACGTCACGACGTGCCACGATGTCCTAGAGAAGAAAGAGCATATGTCCCTCGTCTACTATTTCCTCTTCCTGGTGGGGCTGGGCTTTGGTTTGCCCTTCGTGCTGATGATCATCTCCTACAGCTGCATCCTAGCCCGGCTGGTGGCCAAGGGGAGGCAGTACAGGCGGGTGGTGCGTGTCCTGCTCCTGGTCCTCCTGGTCTTCATCGTCAGCTTCACCCCCAGCAACGTGCTGCTTTTCCTCCACTCCATGCTGGAGGCCACGGGGTGTCACAACATCACCTACATCTGGTACCTTCTGGCCCTGCCACTCAGTGCCTTCAACAACTGCTTCGATCCCTTCATCTACTTCTACGTCTCCCGAGATTTCCGGGGCTGGGTGCGGGATGCCAGCAGATGCTGCCCAGGGAGGGTGAAGACCTCATCAGGGAGGACCTGGGAGAAGGCAGCCTTGGCTCTGAGGCCCAGCGAGGAGAGCCAGCTGTAGGCAGGCCTGGGGGGACACCAGGCTCTGTCCCCCTGCCCCTACAGGGGATGCTGTAGAGCACTGGCATCCCAGGCTGGCAGCAAACCGGGGCAGAATTTCCCCTCCTGGACTTGAGGTTTGTTGGGACTGCACCTTGGTTTCTATGCTGGATCTCCAGCCACGTGTCCCCTGTGTCCCCAGACTGTGCCATCATCCCTCCCCTCTCCTCCTGCAGGAACCAGAGCCTCCAGAGTCCAAATAAACCTTTATTCCTCCCCGCTGGTGGAAGGCAGAGGGATAAGGACCCCGGGCAGAGCAGGAGTTGACCTCCATCACCAGGCCCCTGTGCTGGGCTCTCACTGCTCCTTTCAACTCCCACCCCAATCCCCTCCTCCTCCATCCCACAGTAGATGCAAAAAGGGAAGTGTGGGTGGGGTGGCCCAGGGCCTGGTGGCAGATGTGGCACTTGTGTGTGTGGCAGCATCCCCAGCCCTCCCACGAGCAGGTACCGTCCCTCAGCATCCCCATCTCCTGCTCCCTACCAGTCCCTGCTCCCAGCCTGGATCAGAAGGAGGACACCGTGGGGTGGGAAGGTTGGGTACCCATTGTCACTGCCACCGGGCATGAGTTGACCCCCGGGGTGGGTGGGTGGCTGTCCCTTTGTCACCAGGGGTCACGTCACAGGCTGGCCGGGGCCCTCGTTCTTCCTGAGGATGACACTGCTGAGCTCCTGGAGGAGTTGGTCACTGATGGGGGGGGGAGCCTGCACACTCCTCTTCCTGGAGAGCTCCAGGGTGGGCTCTGAGCTGGGGCTGCTCCCCGGTGTGGCCACCTGGTCCCAGTCCTTGGCCAGCACCAGGGAAGGCTCCACGTTCCTCTCCAAAGAGGCCGTTTTGGTGGGTCTGAGCCCCTGGGTCTGAGCCCCTTTGTCACTCTCCAGGTTCAAGCCCCTTTCGAGGGACAGGGCTTTGGGGACAGAAGGATCTGCCAAGCTCTGGGCCGGGTTGGTGGGCAGGGAGGAACGCAGTGGGGTGCCCAGGGGATGCTCTGGGGTTGGGGTTGGCTTCTTGGACCTGTCCACGGGGGGCATGGCTGAGGGGTCTGCCAGGTGCTCCAGCTCTGGGAAGTTTCCCACCTCCTCGTAGACAGGATCTGTGTCCACCTCCTTCTCCTGCTGCTCCTCCAGGGAGTCCTGGTGCATCTTCATGGGCTGGGGGAGGGACAGGGGTCAGCTGGACCCCTCCGTCCCCCCCATCACCTTGCCCTTCACCTCTGCATTTGGGAGCAGCCCAAGGAACCACAGGGGACCCACCCTCCCTCGGGTCCCTTTGCTGCCCTCTCCTCCTCCCCCACAGCCACTGGAGGGTTGAGCCTTGTGGTTCCTGCAGGTTCTGTGCCACCAAGGCTGTGGCACCAGCCCGGTGTCCACCAGCAGAGGTGGAGTGGGAAGAGGAGGTGGGTGCTGAAGGTGAAGCCAGGAGAGGTAAAGTCCAGCCAGGAAATAACCTGATGGCCAGGAGGACCCAAACCCATCTCCTCGGGGTGCTTCTATTCCACCTCTCTGGGCAACTCAGGGCCCAAGGGGAGAGGAGCTGGTGGAACTGGTGGTCTTGCTGGGATGTACTGGGACCGTGTCCACCATGGGACAACAGAGATCACCCCCTCTGCAGCCCCGTGGCGTGGGCAGAGTGGCCTGGGCTCATCTCAGTGCCTGGGTGGGACACTGGCACTGTCACCAGGGGTCAGAGGGTGTGAAGCCAGAGGTGAGCTCCTGGTGGGTACTTACAAAGAACATGGACAACGTCCTCCGGGTGTGCAAGCGGCGCTGGAAACAGAGGAGAGGGTCAGAGGTGAGTGGGTGACAAGGTAGGGGAGCAGGGTGACAGGTGCCCTGGGGGACAGGGACCAGGCAGCCTGTGCCCACCTCCGAGGTTCTGGGGTGGTCGTAGGGTGTGGGGAGGGGTGGGTGGGTTGCAGGAGCACCCGTGGGGAACTTTACCAGGGTCTGGTTGGCGGAGAGCATGGTGGCATCCGTGCTGTCCCCGTGGAGGGGCACCAGTGGCATGGTGCCAAACTTCTGCTTGGCCAGGTCAGAGGAGGAGCGCCGGCGCAGGATGACAGGACGCAGGTCATCGTGCTGGGGACAGGGACAGGACAGGGACAGGGACACGGAGGGTCATGCCAGGCTGCCCTGCCAATCCCCCCCCCTTCCTTCCTGTCCCAGCCCAGAAGGGTGGGGCGGTCCCCACCTGAGCTTTGAGGATGCTGGTGGTCCAGTCCCACAGCTCAGCCTGCCCCGAGCACACCAGGTACCTGCAGAGGAGAAGCTGGTGGGGAGCAGGGCCAGTGGGACCCTGTGTCCCCTTGTCACTTTGCCTGGGGCCCCCCGGGACTGTCAGGCACAACACCACCCCGTGAGGTTGCACCTCCAAAACCCCAAAGCACGAAGTCCCCATGAGGCCTTGGTGCCCTTAGAGAAACCCCTTGCCAGGGACAGGGGATGTGTCCCCAGAGAACTGGGGACAGAATCAGCAGGGTGCACGGATGTGCCTGGGGCACCCATGGGTGCCAGGGAGGCCAAGGCAGGGAACCAAGCTCAGGGCAGGGTGAAGGGTGCAGGAGGACCTGGTGTTGGGTGCATGGGAACGTGGAGCAGAGTGGGGTGAAGGCTGGCAGGCAGCAGAGCCAGGCAGGTGACACACCAGGCAGGTGACACTCCAGGCAGGTGACACAGACACCTGGACATGTCCCTCTGGATCCTGGTGCTGCATCTCCCAGGGGTGCTCCCAGGTGTGGATGGGGAAGCAGGGAGGTGTGGGGTGTGTAGGAGATGGATTGTCCCTGGAGCCAGGGAACCTTGTGACCCCACCACCCCCTGTGCCCCAGCTCTGCCCTGACCCCCAGCACTGACCCTGCTTGTTCCAGTCCCTCTAAAACTGGGGACAGGTCTCAAGGTCCCCCCTCCAGCCCCAGGGTGACAGGGACAGGTACTCACAGCTGTTGTTTGTCCAAGGTCAAGGTGAAACCCCACCTGGGGAAAGGAAGAGCTGCTGTGGGGCAGCACCACCAAGCTCAGGAGCGACCCAGGGGACCCCGGGCAGGGGGTTGGGGGGGCTGAGCTCAGCCCCACACATCCAAGCTTGTCACCACTTCGGTGGGGCAGGGAGGGACCAGGGGATGCCACCACCAGGGAAGGTGCCACTTACTGGGCTGGTGGCTTCAGCTTCTTCCTGATGCCCATGTAAACCTTGGCTGCATCCAGGGACCACTCACGCTCCGGCTTGACACTCTGGGGAAGGAGATCCCTCAGCTCAGCCCCAGCTCCATGCCAGTCCCCCCGCCACCAGGAGGACAGCCACCACCCGGCCACTGAGCTTCTCCATCCCACCTCTCCCCTCCCTGGGTACCCTTTTCTCCTTGAGGAGCAGGAGCCTCCGGTCCCGGATGACGAAGTAGCGTTCCTGAAACTTGTTGCCCAGCAGCTTGGGGGGCTCCTCACGACATTTCAGGAGCCCACACTTGGGGGTCTCTCTCTTGGCACCTGGCCAGAGGGAGGGGATGGGGGCCAGGAAGGTTGGGGACACGTGGAGGTGGCCGTGGGTCTTGGGGATGCCCCCCCGATAGCTGCGGGGGGGTGGGCATGGGAAAGGGAAGCTGGGGTGGAGCTGGGGACATGCAGAGGTGACACTGGGGGTCTTACCAGTGAAGAGACAGCTGCCCTCACCCAGGGGGACCTTCTTCACCAGCAGGTAGGCAGCACTGGGCTCTGGGAGCTTGCACCACTGCAGAGCCTGCTCCAGCACCTTCTCCTTGGGGTGCAGGGGACGTTCTGGGGGAGGGCAGGGATGCTCAGACTGCTCATCCCCTCCACTGTGCCGGTCCCTGTCCCCCTGTCCCCAGCACCAAGGGGACCCCTGTAGCCCCACACGTCCTCCCCGCCAACCAAGAGCACCCCACCACCCCGTGCCACCCCCACCATGCTCACCCAGCTCCCCGTTCTCCAGGGCCTCAAAGGTCAGCCAGATGTCCAGGCTGGCCACCACGTTGCGCATCTCCAGCACCTGGTTGGTGAGTTCCTCTGCTGTCATCGTGGGGGACACCTGGGGACAGGCACAGGGGGAGCTGGGGTGGGTGGTGGCAGGGTGGGTGCCAGGGAGAGGCTGCTCCATCTCTCCTGGCTCCAGGCAGCACGGCCCTCCCTGGGGACTCACCTTCAGGGTGACACAGCAGTCGGGCAGCTTCTGCTCCAGGTAAACCTCGATGATGAGGTCCCCAGCCTGGGAAAGCTAGGGAAAGAGTGGGTGGCATGGGTGCCATGCTCACATGGGTGTCACACGTGTCCCCTCACCCCAGGGGCTGGTGATGGTGTCCCAGGGAGCTGGAGCTGCTTCTCCCCTGAGCAGGAGCCCTCAAGGTGATGGGCAAAGGGGAGAGAAGCAGGGGAAGGTCCTTCCCCAAAACTCTGGTGGGGGACAGCAGGGACCGAGGGTGGGCAGCTGGGAGTAAACCCCTCCTCCTGGCAGTCCCACCAGCCTGGGGGTCCCACACACATCCTAGTACCTGGGTGTCCTTCCAGGTGGTGATCAGACTGTTCTCCAGATCCATCTGAGATACCTGGTCCTCATCAATCTGCAGGGGTGAGAGAGGAGACACATGGGGTCAGCAGGAGCAGGATATGGCTTGAGGATACCTGGCCAGGGCAGAGGGATGCAGGGGGAGCACAGGGGGGGATGCAGGCAGAATGGGGACATACAAGGGCAGATGGCAAAATGCAATCACAAAATCATTTTGACTGGAAAAGGGTTTTGAGGTCCAAACATTGCCCCAGCACTGCCAGGGCCACCACTGCCCCACGTCCCTCAGCTCCACATCGCCAGAGCCTGGAAACTCCCCCAGGGATGGGGAATCCCCCTGGGCCAGGCCCTGAGACCCTTTCCAGGGAGAAATTGTTCCCCAGCTCCAACCTAAACCTCCCCTGGCACAACTTGAGTTGTGCCAAAAGTTCCTCTTGTCCCATCCCTTGTTCCTGGGGAGCAGAGCCCGACCCCCCCTGGCTCCAGCCTCCTCTCAGGGGCTTGCAGAGAGCCACAGGGTCTCCCCTCAGCCTCCTCTGCTCCAGGATCAACACCCCCAGGGCCCTCAGCTGCTCCTCACAACTTCTCCAGACCTTCTCCTTGCTCTCCAGACCCTTCCCCAGCTCCATTCCCTTCTCTGGACACTCTCCAGCCCCTCAAGCTCCTTCTGCTCCTAAGGGCCCAGAACTGAGCCCAGGATTGGAGCTGCAGCCTCAGCAGTGCCCAGCACAGGGGGACAATCCCTGCCCTGCTCCTGGTGGCCACACTACTGGACAGAGCCATTGCAGACGAGGTGGCACAGTCCCCTTCTTACGTTGAAGATGCTGACGTAGTTGTCGATGAGATCCTCCATCACTTTGACCTCGTGCTCCCCTTTGCCATCAGTTTGGAAGAGGCTGGGTGCGAAGAGCAGTGACAGGTTCTTGGTGCTCATCTGGTTGAGGTCTGCACATTTCTGCACCCTGGGCCGTGGAGCACAGGGGTGAGGGGCTGACCCAGCCCCCCTCCTCTGCTTCCAAAAACCTGCCTGTAAACCCCCCTGGCTTTACCCTCCTCCCCTAGACTGGGAACCTCAAGCTGGGCAGTTCCTGTTTCCAGGACTTCCAGCTCTAATCAAGCCACCCAAGAGCCTCACCTCATGCTCTGAGTCAAGGATGGGAATTTGGGCTTTACCCCCTCTTTTGGTCACTCAGGACATGTACACCCTACAGGAGGGTGTCACCCACTCCTCAACACCCCCCCAGTCCATTGCAGAGGGGCTTTGGGAAGGTCTGAGGTCTCGTAGAGCAGCATCTTCCAGCACATTCCAGCACCAGCCTGGGGGGTTGGTGGGGCACGGTGTGGGCACTGGGCTCTCCTGCCTTGCAGTGATGGGACCCAGAAACTCCTGGGCAGCGAGGAGTCCCGGAGATCCTGCTCAGCCTTGGAGACCCAGGTTGGACCAGAAGGACGCTGCAGATGGTGGCCCACTGACCTGTAGAGGTGCCCGATCAGGGCAGCCAGGGTCCTGTGGTTGAGGCGAGGCAGGCGATGGATGAGCTCCTTGTACCTCTCCAGGCGCTGGGGCTTCGAGGAGATTTCTGGAAGGAGGAAACGGAATCACGGAGCATCGTTGAACCCAGCTGACCCAGAGCTGCCAGAACCAAAACCCCACCCCAAGGAACATCCTGCCTGGCCCGGGAGCAGGGTGGGAGAGATACCTGCAGCTTCCTTCCACTGTGGGTGCAGCTCCAGGGTGAAGACGGGGTCCTCCAGCTCCCGGAAGAACCTCTTGAGCACGTCGGTGACGTCCTCGATGAAGTTGTCGCTGATGCGCAGTTTGACGTTGCGGGCGTCCCGGCGGAATTCCTCCATCAGGACCTTGATCCGGGACTTGGCCCCATTCTTCCGGTAAATCCCCTCGTGCCGAAGCCCTGGGGTAAGGATGTGGGGTGGGTGATGGGATCATGGGATGGTTGGGGTTGGAAGGGACCCTAGAGACCATCCAGTGCCACCCTCCCTGCATGGCAGGGACACCTCCCCCAGCCCAGGGGGCTCCAAGCCCCATCCAACCTTCAGCACTGCCAGGGATGGGGCAGCCACAGCTTCTGGGGGCAACCTGGGCAACCCCTCAAATTGCTCAGCACACTCAAGTTAAAGAATTTATAGAATCACAGAACTGGTCAGGCTGGAAAAGACCTTCAAGATCATTGAGTCCAACTTCGTCCTCTCATGTCCAACCTCAATCTCCCCTCTCCAAGTTTTAACCCATTTCTCCTTCTCCTCTCCCTACCCCCCCGTGTCCAAAGCCCTCCCCCAGCTTTCCTGGAGCCCCTTCAGATATTGGAAGGTTGCTCTGAGCTCCCCTGGGAGCCTCCTCTTCTCCAGGCTGAACAACCCCAATCCCTCAGCCTGGCTTCCCAGGGAGCAGCTCAGCCCTCTGAGCATTTCAGGGGCTCTGCTGTGGATCTGTTCCAGGAGTTCTGTGTCCTTCTGATGCTGGGGACTCCAGAACTGGACCCAGTACTGCAGGGGGGGGGTCTGACCAGAGCAGAGCAGAGCAGAGCAGAGCAGAGGGGGACAATCCCCTCCCTCTCTGTCACAGGGCTCAGTCCTATTCAGGGGTTGCTGTGACACCTCTTGCCCGGACATCTTGGCCACCTGGTATGTGCTGGGCTGTGGTGCTACCACCAGAACCATCACCATCATCACCACTACCACCATCACCATCACCACCCCACCAGACTCACCATACTGGGTGATGAAGGCGATGCAGCTGTCCACAATGATGGGGATGTCCCCCCTGCTCAGCTGTTGGTCCCGCAGCGCGTTCCCCCTGCCCCCCGCCGAGGCCTGGATGTCACTGTACCAGGCCACCGAGTCTGCCCGTGACAAACCCTGCAGGTAAAACGTCCTGAGAACAACAAGGGGCAGAGAAGAGGGAATGAAGATTGCTAGGGGGGTGCAGGTTGTCTCCTCCTGCCCCAGTGGGTCACCTCCACAGCCTGGCTCTGGGATAGTGAGCAGGACACAGCCAGACTGAAGGACACCCTGCCCTGTCTGGGGTGACCTCTGTAAGCCACCACCACCATCATCACCACCACCTCCATCACCATCATCACCACCACCATCACCACCATCACCACCATCACCACCACCATCACCACTACCACCACCATCATCACCACCACCCCTTGGCCACATCTCTGCTCTCCCCACCACAGCTTTGGGATCACCACTGACCCCCACGTCTGTGTCCTTGCTCTGGGCAGCCTGTTGAGGTTCACTCTCCATCATTTCCCCAGCCAGGACTTACCTCCCCATCTCCACCAGAACCAGCAGCTCTTTCTTCTCCGGTGTCTCCGTGGGGGGGACCAGACCTGGGGTGACAAATAAGAAGGGTCAGACCCATGCAGGGCCACCCACCCCGTGGTGCCCGTCCCATCCTGGCACTCACTGAGCTCCTGCAGCCGTCGGAGGTTGATGCTGTCCTCAGCCCCCTCCTCCTCGGTGGGGCAGATGAAGAGGTGAGCTTTCTGCAGGATGAAGAAGGCTTTCTGCCACTTCTCAGGGTTGAGCATGCACTTGTAGCGCAGCTGGCCCACCCGCTGGAACTCGTAGCCCAGGTGGCAGTGACAGCTCACGGGGCTGAACCACTGCGGGATGGAGCAAGAGAGGACTTGGGTGAGGATGGAGCTCACAGACCCCCCCATTAGGTCCCTGGGGAGGGTGGGAGACCCTGCAAACGGAAGGAGGGTGCTCACCACAGAGGGTGAAGGGGAGGAATCAGAATCCCAGACTGGTTTGGGTTGGAATCTTAAAGTTCATAAAGTTCCACCCCCTGCCATGGGCAGGGACACCTCCCCCAGCCCAGGGGGCTCCAAGCCCCATCCAACCTTCAACACTGCCAGGGATGGGGCAGCCACAGCTTCTGGGGGCAACCTGGGGCTCAGCACCCTCACACCAAGGAATTTCTCCCTCCCATCTCCTCTCCATCTCCCCTCTCCCAGCTCCAAACCCTTCCCCCTCATCCCATCCCTCCAGGCCCTTGTCCCCAGTCCCTCCCCAGCTTTCCTGGAGCCCCTGCAGGCACTGGAAGGTGCTCTGAGGTCTCCCCATTGCTCCCTTCTCTTCTCCGGCCTGAACACCCCCAGCTCTCAGCCTGGCTCCAGAGTTGCTCCAGCCCTTGGATCATTTCCATGGCCTCCTCTGGACTCATTCCAACAGCTCCATGTCCTTCTTGTGCTGGGGACCCCACAACTGGACCCAGCACTGCAGGGAGGGGGTCTCCCCAGAGCAGAATAAATCCCAAGAGGGAAGTGGGGACCCCCCAGGGTCCCGGGGTGCTGGATGGCTCTGGCTCACCTTGCCAATGGCACTGGCCCAGGCTTGCAGGGTCTCAGGCCCCTCAGTTCCCAGCTGCTGCACTTTCTCCCCGGTGAGGAAGAGCTCGAGGGTGAAAGGAAACCTTCAAGGGGATGAAGGAACCCATCAGGACAGCCCCATAACTCCAACCTCTACCCAGACCAGACCATCACACCAAGCAATGCCCACCCCTGCCCTCTGCCTGCCCATGGGCTCCCTGGGTGGGGGGGTCAAGCCCGGGGGTACCTTTCAGTGGGACCAGGGCTGGTGAGTGCCTGGGCTCTGCTCACACCCAGGGAGATGAGGTCCCCACTCTCGATGTGGCCCAAGGGTTCCAGGCACTTCTCGGTCTCAAAGAAGAGCAGAGCTCTCTCCAGGGAGCACCAGGTCCTCTGGAAGTCTGTGGGACCCGGGGTGAGGATCAGTGACATGGGGTGGGCACCCCATTGGGTGTCCCCCCACCCACCCCACGCTCACCTTCTTTGCTCTTCTTGGCACTGGGGAGCTTGTGGGGGGTGATGGCCCGGTACAGGTACCCACAGTGGGTGACAGGCTGGGTGATCTCGTTGTAAACACCCTCTGGACCTGGTTCCTGCAGGGGGGGGGTCCCTGCAGGGAGAATCCCAGAATGGTTGGGTTGGAAGAGACCTCCAAGCTGATCCAGCCCAACCAGTGCCCAACACCACAGTCAGCTCCTAAACCCTGTCCTTAAGGCCCAGCTCCAAATGCCTTTTCAATGCCTCCAGGGATGGGGACTCCACCTCTGTCCTGGGCCATCCCAATGCCTGACAGCCCTCTCAGGGAAATAATATTTCCTACCATCCATCCCAAAGCTCCCCTGGCACAGCTTCCATCCATTCCCTCTGCTCCCATCCCAGTTCATTAAGGACCAGAGGCTTTTTCCCTCCTCACTCCCTTGATGCAGTAGCACAGAGCCATCAGGTCTCCTCTCACCTCCTCCAGACCAAACCCCCCCAGCTCCTCAGCTCCTCACAGGATTTGTGCTCCAGGCCCTTCCTCACCTTTGTTGCCCTTCCCTGGACACCTCCAGCACCTCTCTGTCCCTCCTGTAGTGAGGTGCCCAGAGCTGAGCACAGGACTGAAGCTGTGGCCTCCCCAGAGCTGAGTCCAGAGGGATGATCCCCTCCCTGCTCCTGCTGGCCACTCAGTTCCTAACACAAGCCAGGATGCCACTGGCTCCTTGGCCACCTGGGCACACTGCTGGCTCAGATTAAATCCACTGTCACCAACCCCCCCAGGTCCCTTTCCAACTCACAGCTCTCTCACCACACTTCCCCAGGTCTGTAGCTCCCCATGGGGTGGTTCTGACCCAGGTGCCAGACCTGGCACTTGGCTTTGTTAAACCTCACACCATTAACCTGGGTCCAACCTGTCCAGGTCCTGCTGTCAGGCTTCCCTCCCCTCCAGCAGAGCCACACAGCACCCAGTTTGGTGGCACCTGCACATTCACTGAGGGTGCAAATTCACTCAATCCCCTCATCCAAATCATTAATGAAGAGATTAAAGAGGCCCCAGCACTGAGCCCTGGGGACACCACTTGTGAGCAGTCACCACCCAGATTTAGTTCCATCACCACCTAACCCATCACCACCTAACCCATCACCACCACTCTTTCAGCCAGTTTTTATCCAGTGCAGGGTGTATTCATCCAAGCCAAGTGCCACAAGGGTCTGAAGAAGAATGCTGGGGCAGAGAGTGTCAAAAGCTTCACTAAAGTCCAGACAGTGTCCACAGCTCTTCCCTCCTCCCCCAGGGCCCTCATCTTCTTGCAGAAGGAGATCAGGTTGGTCAGACAGGACCTGCCTTTGGTAACCCCCTGCTGACTGGGTCTGATCACCTGGTTCTACCATCTGATGATACTCAGGACCCAACACATGGGTGCTGGTAGGCTGGGAGAGCCCACTCCAGCAGGTGGGGTGCACCCATGGGGTTCCCTGAAAAGGAGCTTCAGAGGGACCTGCTGCCTCCCCAAAAAGGGGTGCAGTGGGGTAATCATCATGGTTGGAAAGGACCTTCAAGGTCATCGAATCCAGCCACCAGTCCAACACCACCTGAACCACTAAAGCATCTCAGATGGGTCCCCCAGGGAGCTCCAGCTCCTTATGTCCTGTCTGTCCCCAGCCTTGGGGCACATCGTGGGGGACAAAGGAAAAGAAGAAGCCCCCTCCTCCCTCCCAAGATGAAGTCTGGGGGTCATTACCTGAATGGTTCCTGAGCCTTTTGGTCTCTGGTCCCCACCAAATGTCAGCACCAGGGGTCACCTCGCTGGTGGCAGTGTCACCTGCCAGCCCAGCCTCCGAGGATGAGAAGAACTGCAGGACAGTCTTGAGCAGGGCTGGTCCTGTCACTGCGGCACACAGTGCCTGGGATGGGACAGGAACCTTCAGGGACCACATCCTGGACCCTGGAGACCCCAAACCCACAAGCCAGGGGTGCTGAAAGCCACGTGGAGTGGGACACAACCTCCCACCCCATCCCCTGGCACTGCCCGGGGGTCACAGCCAAGCAAGGAGATGGTGTCACCTCCTCCCCAGAGCTCCGGGGTGGATCCCACCACCTCTGGGATGGATCCTTACCTGGAGCACCTCCTCCTGAGTGCTGTAGTGGGGATGGGGCAGGCGGTACCGACCCTCCCGGTACTTGCGGGAGATGAAGTCCCTCCTCTGCTCAGCACTGGCCTCTGGGTGCAGGACCTCGGTGGCAGGGAGGTGACCAGCCCAGAACCTGTTGGCTCTGTTGTTTCCCAGCACGATGAAGAGCTGGAGGGAAGTCCATGGTGTGAATCGGGAGTGGGAGACCCGAGGAGCTGGCAGCGTCCCAGGGGAGATGGGAGAGCTGCTGCTTGTCCCCTGCCCCTGGGGACACCTTGGCAGCCCCAGCACCCTGTCCCCAGAGCCTCTACCTGGACGATTTCATTGGACCAGACGCTGGTGTCCAGCTTCAGGCTCTGCACCTTGGAGATGTTGGAGCCCAAGCTGCGGTGCTGCCCTGCGGGGAGGAGCACAGTGAGCACCCCCTGACCCATCCGGAGGAACCAGCACCCACGGGTCCTGCTTTGGGCCAGGATCAAGGGGATTTTCTGCCTTGTGCTTTTGCTTTCAGCTCAGTCTCGTCAGGAGCTGCACTGCTGAAATGAACAGCAAGTTCCTCAGGCAGTGGCTGCTGCTGGGACTGAGCCCACTCCATGGTTAGAGTTACTGCTGGAGCCTGGGCTGCAGAACCAGGGACACTGCTCAGCTCTGAGGAACATTTTGCCCTCCAGAAGGAGAAAAGGAGTCAAGAGGTCACACCTGAAACCCTCCCTTAGGGAGGAACAGACAAGAGAAATGACCAGAATTGACCAAGCAGAGGATTCCATCCCATACACCTCATACTCAGGATACATTTGAGGGATCACCAGGCTCAAACCCCTTCCTGATTCCCCTTCTTCCCCTCTCCCTGTTTGCTTCAGCATCCTGGGAGGATTCCATCCCTTCCTCTGCCTGTGCTCCTGATCCATCCCAGCCTGAATCTGTGTGTTCCTGCCTCCAGCTCCCAACTGCTGCTGACCCCAGGATTCCAGCCTGGACTTTCCTAGGGCTGCCCTGCAGCCTCGGTGGGGATGTGAGAGTGATTGGGGGAGAGGGGGGAGGAATGTGGGATCAATTTTCCTGTATTTTGGTATTTATTTAGTAATTGTTCCCTATTTATCATCACTGTTTCATTAAAGCTGGGTAGTTTAGTTCCCAACCCATCAGTCTCTCTGCCTTATTCTCTCTCCTTTCTTTATCAGGGAGAGAAGGGGGATAACCAGGGAACATCTCTCATTGGGTTTAATTGCCAGCCCAGTGTTAAACCCTGACCCCAACCCACACCCATAACCCCACCCAGGACCCCCGTGTGCCCTCCCCTCCACCCAGGCAGATGTACCCACCCGCACACTGCTTGCAGATGACCACGCACAGGTTGATGGATGCCCAGTCTGGACTCGGAGCCCAACAATCAGCACAATACTTGTTGGCTTTGTTGGACCAGATCTTCTCTGCCACCTCGTAGTCGTAGAGCATCTCAGCTATGGCCTCCTGCAGAGCCTGCATCCACTCCCGCTTCTCTCTCTCCGACTCTGCCACGAAGCTGCCAGCACAGCCAAAGCTCAGGGACCTGGAGCAACCAGCACCCAGGTCCAGAGTCCACCTCACCCCTCCCAATCCACCCCGGGGGTACCTGAAGGTTTTGAAGGGGGTGATGAGCTCGAAGCCGCGGTTCTTGGCCTCGCGGATGGTGGAGCCGCGCAGCTCGATCAGGCAGATCCCGATCCCCGTTTTGAAGAACTGGAATTCAGAGGGAATGGGCTGGGCTGGGCTCTGCAGCCTCTCAGCTGGACACACCCCACCCCAGATGTGTCTGTGCTGCTGCTCCTGCTGCCCACACTCCCATCACTGCTCCTCCTTGGAGCGGTCCCAGCTCCTCCATGTGGGATGATGCAACGTGAGCAGGTGATGCCTCCAAGGGAACAGTGACAAGTTCTGTCCACAGCCCCCCAAAACCCAGGCCTTCAAATCCACAGGTCTGAAAAAGTTCTTCCTCTGAGGGTGCTGAGCCCCTCTCCCAGGTTGTCCAAGGAAGTTTTGGCTGCCCCATCCCTGGCAGTGTCTCAGCCCAGGCTGGATGGGGCTTGGAGCACCCTGGGCTGGGGGAGGGGTCCCTGACCATGGCAGGGGGGTTGGGTCTGGATGAGCTTTAAGGTCCCTTCCAACCCAACCCATTCTGTGATTCTATGAAATTTGGGACTTTGAGTCAACTCCAAGTCAGACACTCTCCTAAAGCAAGTACCAAGTGGACCCAAACCCCTGGAAGTGCTGCTCAGTGGACACCAAACAAGTTGGAGATGAGGTGACCAGACCTGCTGCCTCCCAGGGGACAAGCCCATGTTTCAACAGGTTGGTTTGGTGGAGATCTTGTGATCCACCTGTCCTGGGCTGGATGGGTGCAACTAAGACCTCCGTGATAAGCTGGGGTGAAGATAATCTGCTGAGAGCCAGAGGAGGAGCAGGAGGACCCGCTCCTGGTGGCCTCTGCATCTCCAGGCCCCGGGTCCCATCACAGCTGCCCTCTGCAGGATCTCCAGCTTCCAGCTCCACCATCTCCTTTCTCCTTGTTGTCCTTCTTTCTGTTCTCCCTGTGGCACCCACCCTGGCTCAGCTCTCTCCATCACTCCCACCCAGCCCTCCATGCCAGCTGGAGGCCACCAACCTGCTCGCTCTTGTAGAGCCACAGCTCGGGCAGGCTGAGGGCTGCAAACACTTTGGACTTCTGACCCTTCATCTCCAGGGTTCCTGACTTCTGGCAGTGAGCAGTGTTGGCTGGCCGGGGCTGGGACCCCACCAAACGTTGTTCTGTCACCTTCTTCTGCAGCGTGGAGCACCACTCATTCCTCTGGGCTGGGGAGCAGGCAGGAGGGAGCAGGTCTGAGCCCTTCCCAACACCTCTGGCATGAAGCAGAGCACCCAGCAGGCGTGGCAGGGGGGTGATCCCCTGCCTCGTGTCTTGGGGATGGGGTGAGGGCCATCACCAGGAGGTTCT
Organism: Calypte anna; assembly: GCF_003957555.1. NCBI lineage: Eukaryota > Metazoa > Chordata > Aves > Apodiformes > Trochilidae > Calypte > Calypte anna. The sequence goes on along the minus strand of NC_044259.1, from coordinate 1,393,016 downwards.
GGTGGGGATGGTTCCCTGGGGACTGGTGGGACCTGGCCCAGCTCTTTGCTTACCCTCGTTCTCGGCACGGAAGACGAAGATCCTGTGGCTGGTGAAGACCTGGAACTTGTTGTCCTTGGTGGAACGAGCCATCTGGATCACGGACAGTGGGATCACCCCCTTGGGGTAGGGCTCCTGGAATGAGTCCCAGGTGAGGTCACCCCCCTGTGGGCCATAACCCCCCAGCAGGAACCCTGGTGCCATCACACAGGGCTGGGGGGACGTGGCAGAGATGTCAGCAAGGAGCAGCTGAGGGCCCTGGGGGTGTTGATCCTGGAGCAGAGGAGGCTGAGGGGAGACCTTGTGGCTCTCTGCAAGCCCCTGAGAGGAGGCTGGAGCCAGGGGGGGTCGGGCTCAGCTCCCCAGGAACAAGGGATGGGACAAGAGGAACTTTTGGCACAAGTCAAGTTGTGCCAGGGGAGGTTTAGGTTGGAGCTGGGGAACAGTTTCTCCTGGAAAGGGTCTCAGGGCCTGGCCCAGGGGGATTCCCCATCCCTGGGGGGGTTTCCGAGCCCTGGAGATGTGGAGCTGAGGGACATGGGGCAGGGGTGGCCTTGGCAGAGCTGGGGGAAGGGTTGGAGTGGATGGTCTGGAATGTCTTTTCCAACCCAAGCAATTCCATGATTCTACACCAGAGTGGCTGCTCTGGGACCATGCCTGGGACCTGCTCCTGATGTGGGGCCAGCCCAGCAGTGACTGTCACCCCAGGAGACACAGCAGCCACCAGCACCCCACAGCAGGCCAACAGGGCCACCCCTATGAAGGGACATGGGGATGCTGGACAGGTCCTTAACTCATCCCACAGTGCCAGCAGCACATCCTCCATGTCCCCCCGGTTGTGGGACAACCCACAGCCAGGCAGAAGCTGTAGGGTTGGGGCTGCAGCTGGCACCCAGCCATTCCCCATTTGCTTGGGAGCCCCCAGAGCCCCCCCTGTGTCCCCTCCCACCCCCCCCTTGTACCTTCTCACTGCTGAAGTACATCAGGTTCTTCCCATCAAAGCGGACGTAGCGCCTCTGGAAGACATAGTTCCTGTTGGGATGGCAGAAAGAGGGGGTTGGTGGGAAGGAGGGGATCAGGGCTGCCCAGGGAGGGGGTGGATTCTCCATCCCTGGAGGTTTTGAGGCTGAGACTGAATGTGACACTCAGTGCCATGGGCTGGGAACCTCAGTGGCAGAGGATGAAGGGTTGGATTTGATGATCCCAGAGCTCCTTTCCAACCCAAATGATTCTGTGATCCCCTGAGGACCTCACATCAGCTCACAGCTCCCTCTTCCCCCCAGAATGACTGCACAGGGACCTTTGCAGCACGACAGGGCCACCTTAGAAGTCCAGCAGCCCTGAGCAGCAGGGGTGATGTCCTACGGGTGGCTGGGGACCTACCCTTGTGGGGAGAGCTTGTCCAGCCAGCCACTGAGCATGGTGGGTCGGGGCTCAGAGAGCGACATGAAGCTGGCGTAAGGGGAGATGGTGAGGTCCTCCTGCACCTCATCGGGGTAGAGGTGGGCTGGCAGGCTGAAGGGGATGTCCTCTGCTCGTGGGGCATCCACAGTGGAGTACCCGTGGGTGTCGTTCTGGACGATGCGGTCGATGATGCGGGAGCGGCTCTCCTCATCCTCACTCCTCCCCTCGCTGCTGCCCCCGCTGCTTCTCCTGGGGGGAGAGGGTGGTGAGGAACCTCAACCGTGGCAGCATGGACCTGTAAGGCCTGCTTGGTCCCTTGAGGACATCTCCTGGCCCCATCCTGAGCTCCTCAGGGATGGGGGTGCTTGGGTAAAGACTTGGAGCAAGCTGGGCTGCTGGGAGGTGTCCCTGCCATGCAGGGGGGTTTGGATCTTGATGGTTTTGAAGGTGCTTCCCAACCCAAACCATTCTGTGAGTCGATGATTCACAAGCCCTGTGGCTGCCAGCAAGCAGAGGCTCAGCCTGATGGGGGCACCTGGCAAACTCCTACAAGCTGACAGGTTTCTACAACCCAGCTCCCCAGCCACCCCCAGAGGTGTCACCTCCTTCCCCTCTTCACACCACAGGCAGCAAACTGAAGGCAGCTCCTCAGCCCCCCCTCCTGCTCCCAACCCCAGCCACCTCCTCTCCAGGGTCTCCACCTCCCTTCTTTCACTCCTCCAACGTTCACTCCACCAGGAAGGTCCTTCTCCCACCACACCTTCCCACCTGCTCTTGTGTCCAGATGAAAGGTTTTGGGTTGTTTTTTTTTTTTTCTTTACAAAGATGAGCTGGTGGAGCTCCTGTGTCCACCTCCTTTCCTTGAGAAGCCACCCCCTGGCCGGGCCTGGTGAGACCATCCCACCCGAACAATAAAAGGAAATATTGCAAATAAACAGCTCACCCCTCCCCCCCTTCCCTCAGCTCTCCTCCAGACCTTTGTCTCTCCCCAAAAAGGAAATCTGCTGGAGAATGGTCCCAGAAGCTCCCAGGAGAGCTGCCCAGGTGCAGCAGTGATGGGGAGAAAGGGAGTTGGGGTACCTGGGACACCCCAGAACCCTCAAAAGAGCATCTGCGTCACTGGGGTGCCCGTGGCATCCAGTGCCAGGGTGAAGAGAAGGCTCCAAGCAAGGCAAGGAGGAAGGTCCAAGGCCTGGATGGTCCAACTTCTGTCTGAGGAGCACCTGAGCAAGGTGAACACCTCCACTGGGGACAGGCTGAGCAATGGGGGAAGGCTCCTGAAGTTGTGAGGAGCACAAGGAAGGCAGATGGCATCACCTGGTCCTCACTGCTCCAGTCCCAGGAGCTGGGTGACATCAAATAAAGGCAGCAGGAGAAAGGTGCAGAAGAGGAGAGGAGCAGCTGACCCATGGGACTCCTCACCAGGGGATGTTGCAGAAGGAGAAATTCATGGAAAGGAAACCACCTCCTGCACAAGTCCATGGGCTGGAAATCCTTTTGGGTCAGGAGACTGGACCAGGAGAATGACCCCAAACACCTCCAATTCTCCCAACACCTTGAGCTCTGACCTCCTCTTTGACCCTGAACCTTCTGGGGCCATCAGACATCAGATGTCCACGTAGGACAGAAGCAAAACCTCAAGTCTGCCTGGGAGGATGTTGGGCTGGAGCTACCTAAACTGGGAGCTGGTTCTGGAGATGAGGGGCTGAGGAGGTGGGTGGGAAGGGCAAGTGGCCTCTTGGGCTCCAGTGTCTGCAAGAAAGACACAAAATGGCCAAGGATGGCTTGGAGGTCCCTCTGGTGGATGAAGCCACCGAGCAACAAGTCCACCCCAAGCAAAGTCATCTCCCTTTCTGCTGGTGGCAGGCACTGAAGACAAAGAACCTCAGGGCCAAACAAGTCCCCAGGGCCAGGAGAAGTCATTGCCAGGTCAGCTGAGCCTGGAGGGTGATGCCTGAGGAGCAGGGTGACCTCAGGCTGTCTGTCAGGGCTCAGCTGGCAGAGCTGCTGGAGGATGGACGAAAGGGATCTTCTGGTGGTGAGGGGGCCAAGGAGCTGCTGCTGGAGCTGGGGACTTCAACTGGGATGGTGGGACAGAATAAACCCGAAGGTAGGGATGGAGATGAGGACTGAGCTGCCAAGGACAACCCACTGCCAGTGATCCTTTTTCTGCCCTGAAGTGTGGGGAGAAGCAGCCCAGGTGGGAACACCTCAGCCCAGGTCTTGATGCAAACCAGAGGAGGGGTCACCACCCTCACCATGATGCTTGACCCAACCCTCTGAGCTCCATGAGGTGACACGGGCACTGCTGGGTCACCTCCTCTCTCCTGATGGCTGAAGCTGGGCAGATGCTCTCCTCCACACCAGCATCTCGGGGGGCTGAGCATCACCAGCTTGGATGAAGGGGCTCAGCAGGGACCAACCCCACCCCAGGCTCTGCAGGACCCTCAGAGATCAGCTCCCACTTTTGGGGGGAATTTCAGACTCCTTTTCCTCTTTGCTGAAGGTGTCTCCTGACTGACCAAGGTGGCTCTGCCCATCTCTGGCATTGCCTCTCACAGCCCAGACCCCAAGCCAGAGAGCAGGGTGGTCCAGGTGATGAAACTCCCCTGGAACAGGGCAGGAGGTGTCTCAGGTAGGAGGAACTTTGGGAGTAGGAAACATTTCCCATGGTGAGGGGGTTGGTGGGCTGCTGGAGAGGACCTGGTGGTCAGTGAGAGGCTGAACTGGAGAAACACCAGTGCTGAAGAGGAGGAGCAGGAGGTCCCACAGAAGCAGGAGCCCATAGGGGCTCCAGGGGGATCACGGTGGGGCTGGTCTGGAGAGGAAAGCACTGGAGAAGCTGGGCCATCCATGAGCCAAAGCTTTTCAAGGGTTTTTCTGTCTCTTGTTCACCTTCCCACCTCCCAACAACCTCAGTGCTCAGGCTGGGAGAAAAGAACCTGCCCCACCACTGCTGATGGCCCCATCCTGATGGGATCTCAGCAAGATCAGGATGAGAAGTCCCTGGTGGGTCCAGGGCTGCAAATGCCTGGATGATGCCCTCAGGATGGGCTGGACACCAGCTCCCTGGAAGCTTGGATGGAGATGGTGACCCATGGGCCAGCCCCAAGCCCTGCAAACATTCCTGTTTCCAGGTTTTTGTAGTTCCCCATCCCTGGAATCATCTGGAGGCAACATCTGGCTGTCTGGGACACTGGATCAGGGCAGGTGGAGCAGGAGATGGGCTGGATGGACAAAACCTAGAGCCAGAAAGCCATGAGGACACAGCAAGGCCATGGGCAGAGCTGAAGGCCACAGAGCTGCAGCTCAGCCTCCTCCTCCTCCTCCTCTCTAAGCAACACAGGAAAAGGAACCTTCCCCAGCTGAAATGGGAAGAGATGTTTTCCTTCCTCTTCTGGAGATGCTATCAGGAGTTATGGAAAGAACATTCCAAAAACCTTTTAAAGGTGCCCTTCACAAACCTCACTCCTCTCCACCACCTCAGATGATCCTGGAGCCTTCCCAGGTCTCAACCACTTCATTTCTGAGCAATCCTTGTTCTTCCCCCCCCCCCCCCCCCCCCCCCCCAATGCTGTTTCCCTGCTCCCAGTGGCCAAATCCAGGTCCTGCCCAGGGTGCAGGTGCCCAGTGCCACCAGCACTGCCCTGGCTGGGCCCCCCCAGAGCATCAGTTGGCAAACACTCCCCCCTTGAGGGCCACCAACCAGCATCCTTCTCATCTCTGCCCCAGCAGCTCTTCTTCAGACTGCTGACCTCATCCCAGATGCTCCTGACGGGTTCTAAGGTGGGGAGGAAAAGCTCCCATCACCTCTCAGGCTGTCCCCAGGGGTGTCCCCTGTCCCCCTGGCATGCAACCCCCCAGCCCCAACCCCTGCCACCTGTGTGTGGGGGTGATGCCCACCTGAAAGCTTCTGGCTCCAGGTCCAGCTCAGACACGGCCTCGTAGTTCTGCTCAGAGGAGCTGCAGACACCCTGGGAGGAGACACTGGTCACATCCCCTCTGTCCTCACCCATCCCAAACCTCCTCCCCCTCCCTGGGACCCCCACCCATCAGTGATGCTCAGCTGGGGGCTGCAGGACACTGGGGTCTCAGGAGCTGCAGCTGGTGGGACAGAGGGGGACAGCAGGGACACCACCCCCAATCTCCTCTCACCTTCTGATCCCGGGTGGGGGCTCCGTGCCCAAAGAGGGTCTCACAGTAGGGGCTGACGGGCTGCTCACCAACCTCTGTGGGAAGAGACATGGGGAGGAATCCTGGGGTTGGTTTTGCTGGAAAAGAGCTTGAAGGTCACCAGGTCCAACCCTTCCCCCAGCACTGCCAGGGTCACCACTGCCCCACATCTCCAGGGCTTGGAAACCTCTCCAGGGATGGGGAATCCCCCTGGGCCAGGCCCTGAGACCCTTTCCAGGGAGAAATTGTCCCCCAGCTCCAACCTAAACCTCCCCTGGCACAACTTGAGGCCATTTTGTCCAATTCCATCCCTTGTTCCTGGGGAGCAGATGCCAACCCAACACCCAGAACATCTGGCAAGGCAGAGGTGCCAGCCCAGACAGATGTGGGGCTGGGCTGAGCCCTGGCTGGGGCCACCCAGGCCCTGAGTGAAGCAAGAGCATGGGGCAGATCCTGGGGTGCAGGTGTCACCCTCAATCCCCTTCCCTGGGGATCCCAGGAGGTTCCTGCTGCTCAGTGATGCTCTGGAGGGTCTCACCTGGCTTGCTGGTGGGTCTCTGTGGGATGGGGGGCAGGTTCCCACCATGCCAGCTGAGCCTGCTGGAAAACAAGAGAGGGGTAAGAATCCCAGAATCAGGGAATTGTTTGGGTTGGAGAAGCTTTTGAAGACGAAACAGTGCAACCATTACCCCCGGCTCTGCCAGGGCCACCACCATCCCGTGTCCCTCAGCTCCACATCTCCAGGGCTCGGAAACCCCCCCAGGGATGGGGAATCCCCCTGGGCCAGGCCCTGAGACCCTTTCCAGGAGAAACTGTTCCCCAGCTCCAACCTAAACCTCCCCTGGCACAACTTGAGTTGTGCCAAAAGTTCCTCTTGTCCCATCCCTTGTTCCTTGGGAGCAGAGCCCGACCCCCCCTGGCTCCAACCTCCTCTCAGGGGCTTGCAGAGAGCCACAAGGTCTCCCCTCAGCCTCCTCTGCTCCAGGATCAACACCCCCAGGGCCCTCAGCTGCTCCTCACAACTTCTCCAGACCTTCTCCTTGCTCTCCAGACCCTTCCCCAGCTCCATTCCCTTCTCTGGACACTCTCCAGCCCCTCAAGCTCCTTCTGCTCCTCAGGGGCCCAGAACTGAGCCCAGGGTTTCAGATGTGGCCTCACCACTGCCATGTTATTGCAGCTCTGCTGGCACAAGGTGGGAGCTTGTGGGATTTTCCCACCTTCTTTTCCCATCTGGTTCCAGGGGCTGGAGGCTGCACCCAAGCAGGGATGAGCTTTGTCCCCTGGGATGTTCAGCATCCCCTCCCTGCTCCTTCTTGCTCCCTTTCGTCCCCACCCTGGGATCTGCTGGGCTGTGTCTGGAGCTGTTGGGCATTCCCCATCCCACCTCACTCCCCTCTGTCATGGGGAAGGTGGAGGAAGCAGCTTTGGCAGCACCCAGAGGCAGGCAAGGCCAAGCTGGGGAGAGGGTCCAGGGGATGGGGAGCTGTGGCTGTTCTGTACCCCCCAACAGTCCCTGAGTTGAGGGAAACCATCTCCTTACTCTGTCACGTTGTCCACTTGGGCCACCTCCTGAGGGGACAGGGCCGGGGGCTGCCCCTGGGGACCATCCACCCCTCCTGAGTCCTCAGTGGGTGCTGCTGGGCACCTGAGTCCTTCATAGATGACGTTGGAGACCATCTCCAGCCTGCCCTGTCCTGGGCTTGGCTGCCGGGTGGCCCTGGGACCTGGTGAGGGATCTGTCCTGGCCGTGGTGGGCAGGGGGGTGCTGGCTGCCGGGTGACCTTCTGCCAGGGTCCCCAGGTTGGGTTGGGTGGCTGGAGTCCTGTGGCTGTGCCGGGGTGGGACAGATGGGACAGCTGGAGGGGATTTCTTCCGTGCTTCCCAGGTTTGTCCATGATCTGGAGCTGGGGGAAGCCGGGGCTCCTCCCGAGCTCGCAGCCGGGATGCTCCCATGCCCATGGCCACGGCTCCTCCTGGCTCAGGGCTCTCCAAATCCGTGGAACTCTCCCCTGGCACAAACCCTTCCAGCACCACGAAGGCTCCTGGTGGCCCTGGCACCTCGGAGCGTGTCCCCTGGGGGGGGTGTCCCGATCCCTGCTGGGCTTTGGAGCGGGGAAAAACCGTCCTGGGCTTGGGAACTGGTTTCAGGAGGGGAGGAGCAGGGTCCTTCTCTAGAGGGGATGGTTGGGTGGGCAGGGGGACACGCTGCTGGGTCCCCAAGCTCTCAGACCCCCCTCTTGGCTCTGCTCTCCTGGCATCCTCGCCCGCTTGGGGACCGCCCGGGACCTCTGTGGCTGGGAGCTGGGGGTCTCCTGCTGGGGGTTTCTCCCGGGCTGGGCTGAGCAGCCGTGTCTGCTGCACCAGGTTCAGGATCCTTTTGCGGTGGCCGGTGGCAGTGATGCCCATCTGGTGCAGGTTGTCCCCATCCAGCGTGGTGGCATCTCCGGCCACGTGGTAGCCGTGCTGCTTGAAGACATCTCGGTACCTTTCCAGGTGGATGGTGGCCAACCAGGCGGAGATATCTGAGTCAGGAGGGCACGGGGAGCTCATGGCCTTGGGGTGGGACGCAGGCTCAGCCCATCATCTGTGGAAGGAAGGAGGAGAGGACAAGGGGTGAGGAGGTGGGGGAAGGGAGAAGAGTTTGGGGGGGGTTCAGTTGTCCTGAAGGACAGGGATCCCACGGGACACAGCGCAGGATGCTCCCACCTCCCAGCCAGCTCCTCACCTCCCAGCCCAAGAAGCTGACATCCTGTTATTCCTCAGCCCCCAACCCCTCCCCGGAGCTGCCGGATCCTGGCTCTGATTTTATCCCTGACCTCGGCCCAGCCGGGGGGGCTCAGGGAGAAGCAGATCCCGGGTGCTGGATCCCTTCTCCTCTGAGCATGGGGCTGAGCAAGAGCTGGAGCAGGCAGAGGTTGGGGGCCTGGTGGAGGAGGCAGATGAGGGGGTGGGGAGGGGGGGAAGGAGCTGAGCCCCTCCCCGGGGATGAGCTCCTGTGCCGGCCGGCTCGGGGAGGGCTCTCTGGCCGGAAGGACCAGACCATAATCTCTCTCTCTGGCTTCTGGCGAGGGCATGAGAGAGGTCAGTATGACTCACGGGCTGGTGACAGAGGGGGAGGGACAGACTCCCACCCCCCAACCCTCAGGACGGCTCTAGGGGCTCCACACAGCACCGGGCATCCCCCAGCCCCAAAATGATATCCTGGCAGAAGCCCCTGGCTGGAGCCTGGGGGGCTGTGTTGAGGCTTGAGGGCCTTTTTCCCATGAATCACACTGCTCCATACCATCTGTGCTGACTCTGCTGCCACTGCCTCTCTCTTTTTCTATTTTTTTTTTTTCCAGTTCCTCCATTTCCCTCTATTGTTCAGCTCAGGCTTCCTTCCTGCTGCCTGCACGCTCCCACGCATCCCCTGCTCCCTCCCGCGGGACTCCAAGGGGCAGCTGCAGGTCCCACCCCCCACCCTCCCTGGACCCCTCTACAGGCAGCCGCCTGCCCCCCCCTACCCACTCTCTGCCTGCACCCCACCCGCGGGTGGGTTGGGATGCTGGGGAGAGCCAGGGTGGGTGCTGGCACGGGTGCGTGATGCTCAGCCCCGTCTGTGGAGGGGTTTGGCCGTGGGGTGACAAGGGACAGTCCCACTCCGGCGCCGGGCTGGGGACAGGGCGGCTGGAAGGTGCCTGTTGCTGTAGGACCTAGAGAAAAGGGCAGGGCTGGGCAGGGGGTGTGGAAGGGGATGGCCCGTAGCGGCGTGGGCTGGGTGTCTGCCACGGGGGTTAAAGGGCTCCACCTGCTCCTGCCCCGCAGCCTGAAATGGGGCGACTTCCCCCTTTCTTGTCCCCGTGTCACCCCGAGGGTTTGGTGGCCACACAGCCCCCCTTGGCGAGCTGGCTCCCCAGGACCTGCCCATGCCCCCGGGGGAGGCCACCAGGGCTGCGGGGTGACCTTTCGGGGCGGTCCTGTGGGCACTGAGGCTTTACGAGGGGGGTGGCCGTTGTCCCTCTGTCCCTGCCACCCCACAGACAGCCCGGGCTGTCCCCACTCCTGCCTCTTCTCCCCCGTCCCCAAGTCCGTCCTCTCCGTGCGTCCCCTCGGGGTGCGGTCCCCTCACCTCTGGCCCCGCAGCGCGGTCCGCAGCCCCCCAGGGCCGGCTCTCGGGGGGAGCAGGGTGGTGGCAGTGACACTGCGGGCTCCAGGGTGGTGGCAAGTGCCACCGCGGGCTCCAGGGCTGTCCCCTGCTCCGGGTTCCAGGGCGATGGCCAACGCTTCCCCGCTGGACACGGGGCTCACAGGAACTGGTGTGGGTGCAGACAGAGCACCCAGCCCACGCCTCCCACTGCCGGTCCCTCCTCCAGGACCAACCCTCCGGTCCCCATCCCTGTCCCCACCCTCTTGTCCTGGCTCTTCCCGGGCATGACCCTGCCCCATGTCCCGTCCCGTCCCGTCCCTCAGCCCGGTTCCGATGGCCTTCAGGGGTTGTCCCCACCCCTCCCTGCTCGTGTTCCTTCCTCTCACCCTCACTGCCATGGGGACACCCGGCTGCCCCGGGCTCCTCACACAAGGTGCTCTGCCCAGGGTGAAGGTTTTTGGGTGCGTTCCCCTCCAGCTGGGTGCAGGCAGGAGATCCTCACCACGTCCAGCTGGGAGCAGACAGGGTGCAGGTGCTGCTCAGTGGGGGGTTGGGGTGGGGGGCACTGGGAAATGTTGGGGATTCAGCCCCAAATGCAGGGATGCAGCACCCACCCAGCTGCCCCTGCCCCGGGGAGAGGTGACAGGAAGGCAGCGGGGTGCGGGGTGGCAGGGCTCCATGAGGAGGGGTTTCTCCCCCTGTTTCACCCCCCAGCCCACCCAACTGCAATGCTTCCCACAAGAGCTGCTGGGGTTACCCAACCCTGCACCCAGAGGATGCCCGGGGCTGTTATCTCACCAGGCTCTTATCTCACCCCTCGTCCTTCAGCCCCACTCCTGATAACAGTTCCCTGACCCGAGTGGAGGGCTCCAGCACCCTGAAGAACCCCTTTGCTCCAACTCCAGCTGGTTCCTCCCCCCCTGCCCCAGCCATGCTGGCCAAAAGCAGGAGGGCTGGGGGCTGCTGGGGGGGATGTGCCCCCCACCCAAGTGTCTGTGAGTGCAGGTAAGGGGTGGAAAAGCAGCTTCTGCTTCTCACGGGCTGGCTGCTACAAAGCAGAAGCAGAACTCAGCAGGAGCCCAGCATGACTTTCCCCTTCCCCTCTCCCCCTCCCTGTAGCAGGGGGTGACACATCCCCAGGGCTGGGGACAGTGTGGGTGGCTCCTGTGGGCAGGGTGCTGGCCTGGGGCACCCTCAAGGTGAGCAAGAACCTTCTGAACCTGCACCCTGGGACATGCCATCCCACTGGGACACCCTGGGACATCCTCAGAGGGGCAAGTCACAGTCTCTTCTGGTGGCCTGGCATGAGCAAGGGGGAACCCCACAACCCACATCCTGATGGCTGCTGCTGGAGCAGTTTGGGGCAGGAAACCTTCATCCCAGCTTCCTTCTCCCTCAACAGTCACCCAAGTGCCAGGATTGGGGTTTGGCTCCTCTGCAGGGGGGTGGGGGGCAGCCCCTGCTGAACCATTCACCTCTGCAGAGCCCTAGCCCAGTTCCTGATGGGGGCTGCCCCTTCCCAGCCCTCAGCTCAGAGAACAGCCCAAACTGGGACATCTAGGGACACCCTAGAGCTGGAGAGCTGGCATGGAGGGGACAGGGCATGGCAGAGCACCGGGACACCCACAGGGCACAGGCTGCTGTGCCATCAAAGATCAAACTGAAGGGTGGGCACTTCCAGCCCATCAGTCTGTGCTGTCCTGCTTTCTGGGCAGCACCCATGAAAACAACGTCCCTCAAGGTCCATGTGTTCAGCTGCCCAGCCACCCATCCATCCCTCCCACCACTCATCCATCCATCTATCCATCCATCCCACCACTCATCCCTCCCACCACCCAGCCACCCCTCCATCCCTCCCACCACTCATCCATCCATCCATCCATCCCTCCCTCCCTCCCTCCCTCCCTG
>NC_044259.1:1370000-1381268 GCF_003957555.1 Calypte anna | reverse complement strand
CCTTCCCTTTCCCTTCCCTTTCCCTTCCCTTCCCTTCCCTTTCCCTTCCCTTCCCTTTCCCTCCCTTTCCTTCCTCCCTTCCTCCCTTCCTTCCCTTCCCTTCCTTCCCTTCCCTTCCCTTCCCTTCCCTTCCTTCCCTTCCCTTCCCTTCCCTTCCCCTTCCCTTCCCTTCCCTTCCCTTCCCTTCCCTTCTTCCCTTCCTCTCTCCTGAGGGTTCCAGACTCTCTCACCACTCCTTACATTATTTTGGTTGTTTCCTCTCCAGATCCCTCCTCACCTTTTGCTCTGCTCTGCCCAGCAGCTCCTTGCAGCTCCTTGCTTTGATGGGACACCTGGATCCAGCTCCCCAAATCCCTTGGCCATGGCTCGAGGGGATGGGGACAGCTCAGTGGCTGCTGGGAGGGTGGCCCTGGGGGTGCCCTGTGGGGCCCAGGCTGCCTCGGGGGTGCTATGGGGTTGGGGTTTTCTTTGTCCTGATGCCAGGGCACGGGGCCAAAGCCAGCGAGAGGACCATGGTCTGGCTGGCATGGCCCTGCCTGGCCTCTCGTTTGTCCTCATTAAAAGCTGGCAGGGTGGTTAATTAGGCAGCACAGAGTGCCAGCACCCCACTGACACACACCTGTGCAGGCAGCCACCCCTCCTCCTCATCCTTCAGCCTCATCCTCCTTGTCCTCCTCCTCCTTCAGCCTCCTCCTCCTCCTCCTTCAGCCTCCTCCTCACCCCCCAGAGCCCCCTCCAGCCCAACCTCCTCAGAACATGGCCCAAGGCCAGGAGATGGCCGTGTCCCCCTCCCTGACACCCTCAGCAGGGTGACATCCCCCTTGCACCCCACTCCCCTGCGTACCACTGGCCACGTGTCACCCCCACCCCAGTGGTGTCACCCCCCACCCAGCCATGGTGCCCCCCGTGGGTGTCTGTGGCTGCTTGCGTGGGCAGGGACACAGTGCTGCTGTCACCTGGGCAGGGATAATGAGGCAGTGGCTGCTTTAATGAGATTAATTGGCTCCTGTTTGGCTCCAGGACCATCAGGCTGGGGATGTGGGGAAATGCTGGGGGGGAAATGGGGAAATGAAGAGAGGGAAATGCAGGGAGGAAGGGAAGGAAAGGGGAAATACAGGCAGGGATGTGGGATGATTCAGGTCATCCCAGCTCTTGCCTTGCCCAGGATTTGGGCCATCAGAAGATGGGAGCAGGATGAGGTCCCCGGGCAGTCTGGACAACTTGAATTTCCACCTCGTTCTTGAGCTGAGCTAAAAGCAGCTCTGGGAGGAGGCTGGGCTGCTCTGGGAGGTGTAATTATGGGTACAATAAAAACTTGGCCTTGTCCCTGTGGGATGGAGAGGGACACTGGGGATGGGCTGGGACCCGAGGAGCCCATGCAAGGCTTTGGGGACCACACCAGACTTTGGGGACCCCAGGCCCTGGAGGGGTTTCCCCACCCAGCCAGGCCATGGCCAGGTCTTGTCCTGGATCCCCAGTGCTGGGAGGGGGAATCCAACCAGGGCCAGTTGGAGCCTTTGAATTTTTCTTCTGGGTGAGGTTTGAATCTCTACAAACCCCAAGGGATGGAGGCTCCTGCCAACCCTCCTGCCTCACCCAGCAACAGGAGCTTTGCAGCCTCAAAGCATCTGCCAAGGTTTGCCATGGCAAACATCCCTTCCTGGGATGCACAGGATGGCACCAGCAGGCTGAACCCCATTTTTTATTTTATTTTTTTTGGAGGGGATGTGGGATTTTGCTGCCTGATTCCTTCTTCTTCCAGGTGGGCAGAGGAATGGGGTTGGTTTGGGGGCTCTGAGGAAGGCAGGGAGATGTTGGTGCTGGGCTCCCCCAGCTGCTGACTGCCCCCCAGATTGCTGCCCATGGCCTCTGCCCATCTCCCAGCTATCTGGGCTGCTGGCAGGGGAGGCTGAGCCCGACAGTGAGGATGAGAACAAGGGAGGTGCCAGTGAGGCTTTGGGAATGGGAAATAGGGGTGGGGAGGGACAAGGAAGGGTGAGGAGAGGAGCTCCAGGGTGAGCCCTGAGCTGGGAGGTTGACCCAAGCCAGAGCATCCCCAGGGTGGGTGTTATCCCAAAATAACAATATCCCAAATCCAGGGATAATCCTCAGTAACCTCAGATCTGCCCAGCTGGGTTTATGGGTTGGGGTGGCAAAACAAACAAAAAAAAAGGGGAGTTAGGCAGAAGTCAGGATCTGCATCAGCTCCCAAGTTAAATCTTCCTTTCCTGGGGAACATTCCCAGCTGGGATGAGCTGAGAAGCTGAGGGGGCTGGCAGGGCCCTGCTCTGCTCAGCACAGGGCCAGATGCTGTCCCCAGGGCCAGGGGGCTTTGCTGGAGGGCACCTTGCAGGACAGCACCTGCTGAGCACCTTTCCACCTTGCCAAGGAGTCCTGGGTGCACACCAAGCAATATTCTGCTCTAAATCTCCCCTCCCTGCTCCTCCAAGAGCTGAGGAAGCAGAGGGCTGAGCCAGAGCTCATCCATCACCTGCAGAGATGTCCCCACCTGCTGCCACCTGCTCCGGGGCCACTTGTGCCACTTGTTGCAGCCACTTCCCCAGGGCACACAGCACTTTGGGGCTGCAGATCCTCTCCCTGACCCCATTTCCCCTCTTGCTCACCCCGGGCAGGGGCAGAGCTCATCTCTCCTCTCTCCAGTTGGGTTTTGAGGATGATTTTGCTCAGCCCAGCCATGAGAAGGACCAAGAGTGGGACCCGAGCCCAATGCTGGTGGCTCCCAGCCCTGCTGGACTCTGGGGATGCTGTGGCCCAATGGGTCCCACAAAAGGGCTTGGAGCACCCTGGGCTGTGGGAGGTGTCCCTGGCCATGCAGAGGGTTGGGACTGGGTGAGCTTTAAGGTCCCTTCCAACCCCAACCATCCTCTCATCCTATGATCTATGCCAAGCCCTGGGCTGTCCCCAGCCAGGGGACTCCTGTCCCCAGCCCTGCCACCAGCCCTGCCTCAGCTGGAAGCTTCAGGAGGTTCTGTCCCAGCACATCCTGGGGGTGCAGGGCACAGGGTGACATCTGGGGCTGGTTTTGGGGTGGGTGCTGCTGGGCCAGCCCCTCAGCAGAATTTTGGCCAGGAAGAAGAGCCAGGGGAGCAGCAACAGCGTTTGCCAGCAGTCCCTGGGTGGCAGAATGATTTTGGGGGGCAGGAAAGGGAACAGAGAAGGTGGGAGAGAGGATGGGTTGGGGGGGGAGGAGGAGTTGCCCCCCCTTTCTGCAGCCCCATGGTGTCAGGGGGGTTGGGGTGATGCTAGTGGGATGCTGGGGAGGGTTTGGTTTTTGGGTTTTGGGGGGGTTTTTTGTGGTTTTTTTTTGGGGGGGGGGGGGGGGGATGGTGATGGGAGCACAACAGCTCCTGTGAGAGGCTGGAACGTGACTCAACGTCACCTACTTTCCACCAGGGTGGCTTGTGCTGCTTCATCTCCTCGGCGTAAAATCAGGGGCTGGGAGAGCTGGAAATGGGGCTGGGGAGGGGTGAAGGGGAGGAGGATTCAGCTTCTTCCTCCTTCAGTCCCCAGCTGTCCCCCAAGGTGCCTCCACCCCGGGGAAAGGAGCCCTGCAAAGCCACTCGTTCATTAATTGAATATTCAATTTTCAAAATAACCTTGAGGAACTAAATGAAGAGGCTGGGAAGAGATAGCTAATTGTCAGCTGCACCTGCTCGGCACACAACCACAAAAAACCTCTGCTTCCAGCTTCCTCCCAGCCCACTCACACCATTTATTTATCCCCCAGCTCCTTTTCCAAGTGGTTGCAGCAATGCAGAGGCCACTGCAGCCTCCAGGGCATGGGGAGCACTCAGAGCTCCAGTTCCTTGGCTGCTTCCCCCTCCTTCCTGCAGGAAACCTCCTGGTCCTGAAGCCCATGGAGTAGAAACGTGGAGTGGGTTGGGAGGGACACTAAAGCTGATCCAGTTCCAACCCCCCTGCCATGGTCAGGGACACCTCCCCCAGCCCAGGGGGCTCCAAGCCCCATCCAACCTTCAGCACTGCCAGGGATGGGGCAGCCACAGCTTCTGGGGGCAACCTGGGCACCCAGGGGCTCAGCACCCTCATCCCAAACAATTTCTCCCTCCCATCTCCATCTCCCCTCTTCCAGTTTTAAACCAGTTCCCCCGAGACCCCTTGTCCTGTCACTACAGGTCCTGCTAACAACTCTGTCCCCATTTTTCTGCCTGCCCCTTTCAGCACTGAAAGGCCTCACAGAGCTCTACCTGGGCTCTTCTCCAGGCTGAACACCCCCAGCTCTCTCAGCCTGGCTCCAGAGGATGCTCCAGCCCTCCCAGCATCATCTCCAGGGCCTCCTCTGGACTCACCCCAACCTCTCTGTGTCCTTCTGCTGTTGGGGACTCCAGAGCTGGACATAAAACCCCTGGGGGGTTCTTGGGGACAACCTGGGCCAGAGGCTCAGCACCCTCACACCAATTGCTTCCTGGGATCTCCTCTCCACCTCCCCTTTTCCAGTTTAAAGCCTTTCCCCCATCCCCCCAGGCCCTTGTCCCCAGTCCCTCCCCAGCTTTCCTGGAGCCCCTTCAGGCACTGGAAGGTGCTCTGAGGTCTCCAGGCTGAACACCCCCAACTCTCCCATCCTGTCCCCAGATCAGAGCTGCTCCAGCCCTCCCAGCACTGTCCCCATGGTCTCCTCTCCATGTCCTTCTCCCATTGAGGACCCAGCACTGTCCCCAGCCCTGCAGGGGATCTCCCCAGAGAGGAGCAGAGGGGGACAATCCCTTCCCTGACACATTTTGCACCTTCCTTCACCCCAGAGCAGCCCCCTCGCCCCTCTCTGCTGCTTCTCCCCTCTTCTATCGAGTTCCTGAGCCCTCCCCAGCCTGGGGGTCACGGGTGTCCCCCACCTCCAAGCCGTGGGTGCAGGCAGGAGGAGGGGACACATCCTGCACCCCAGGGACAGGCAGGGACAGGGACCCTGCCTTGGGGACAGCAGCCATTGGGGGGGGACGACACACAGGCTGCTTTCCAACCTCTCCAGCCGGGTTCCATCGTCTCCAAACCTCTGGTGGCTGCTTCCCGACTTGGCTGCAGCAGCTCCCAGCCGGGGCAGGATTTACCAGCTGCTTTTTCGTGACTCCCTTGGCCTCGGATAAATCAGGGAGAGGGTTGGCAGCCGGCGCTGGGCAGGAGCCTGAGGATGCTGCTGATCTCTGCCGGGCTGACACCCGCGGAGGGGATTAATGGCCCTCGGCAAACCGGGGGTGATGCTGGGGGGGGGGGAGGAAAAAGGGGGTGTGGGATGGTCCCGGTGGTCCCCAGCCCTTCACCCCAGCATCCCCCCCTCTGCCTGGGGTCCTGGGGTGCGGGCAGCTCTGGCAGCTCCGGCTGGAGGCTGCGGGAGGGAAATGGGCTGGGAAGAGCTGAGCGCACGGAGCGGTTTCCCCGGCGATTGGAAAGGCGAGAGGGGAGCAGCTGGGGCTGTGCTGCCCCTCCTCCCCCCGGCATGGCAACATCTGGAGGCGGCAGATGTGCCGGAGAGAGAAACCTGGTTGGGGGGGGGAGGAACCTGCATCCAGCTGCGGGGGGCGGCTCCGGGCCCCCCTCCCAGGGGGGAGGCAGAATCCCCCCCCCCGGTACCCCTCTTCCCCTCGGCACCCATCACCCCCGGGAGGGTCCTTTTGCCCTGGGATGTGTCAGAGTGGGACCCCTCCCCTGCTGGTCCCTGTCACACAGGACCCCCCCACACCACGGGGGTCCCAGGAGGGGTTGGGGGCCACAGCCCAGCTCTGTTTGGAGCGTTGTGGTTTGGAGAAGACAGTGAGGTGGGATGCATCCAAAGGGATGCAGCTGGGGGGGGGCAGTGGGTGACTGGGGGCTGTGTGACCCCCAGAGGGGATCTGCCCCTGTCCCTGGGTCCTGCCACCCCCTCTGGGATGTGCTGCTGGTACCTGGGTGCAAAGCCACCGTGCCAGGACAGCCCCCTGCCCACCCATGGGTGCTGCGTGTCCCTCAGCTGGCAGTGCCAGCCCCTGGACAGATGGGCTGGAGGAGGACACGGGGTGTGTTTAGCTCAGCTCCACCATCCCCAGGTGAGATCCTGGCCCCTTTCCTGGCTTTGATCTCTCTCCCTGCCTGCTCTGAGCGGACGTGCCAGGTTCTAATCACAACCTCTGCCTCTTTGCTCTGCTCAGGGCCTGGTGAAATATTTTACACCCTGTTCCCCTTTGAAGATGGAGGGGATGGGAGCCCTGGGTCCCTTCTGTGCTCAGCTCTGTGGGTGCAGAGCTCAGCGCCTTGCACCCATCCCCACGGTGGGGAAGGGCTTGTGGTGGGGAGGAGCCCCACTACCTTCCACTGAGCCCCCAGCCCTTGGTCCTTGTGTCCCCCCCCCAAGCTATGGGGTGGAGAGGGTGGCCTGGTGCAGCCCAGAGGTTTCTTCCAGCTTAGGATCACAGAGTTGTCTGGGTTGGAAAAAACCTTTAAGATCATTGAGCCCAACGTTAACCCAGAATGGCCGTGGCCACCACCAACCCACGGCCCTCAGCACCATCTCCCCAGCTTGGAAACCCCTCCAGGGATGGGGACACCCCCCCTGCCCTGGGCAGCCTGGGGTGGACTCAGAGCACCCATGGGAGCAACCCCAGAGTGAGCAAAAATGCCCAGAGGTGACCCCAGCCCCAAGGAGGGGGGGACATGGTGTGGTGGCTTCCTCTGAAGTGTCACCAGGCTGAGCTGGAGGAGCTTTCCCATCAGTGCTGGGACATTTTTAGATCCTTGGCATCAAACCCATCCGAGGGAAGCAGTGTGGTGATCTGACCCTGTGCTGTGCCACCTGCAGGAGCCCTGGGAGCTGGGATGGCTGGAGAGGAGCTGGGATGGCTGGAGAGGAGCTGGGAAGGCTGGAGAGGAGCTGGGATGGCTGGAGAGGAGCTGGGGAGGCTGGAGAGGAGCTGGGATGGCTAGAGAGGAGCTGGGGAGGCTGGAGAGGAGCTGGGGAGGCTGGAGAGGAGCTGGGATGGCTGGAGAGGAGCTGGGATGGCTGGAGAGGAGCTGGGATGGCTGGAGAGGAGCTGGGAAGGGGAAGGCTGAGGGAATGGGGGAGTGGAGGATCCCTGTGTCTGCAGCTCAGGCACATTGTCTGGAGAAAGGTTTCCCCTGCAGAGAGGATGAGAAGGGACCAGGATCT
This sequence comes from Calypte anna, assembly GCF_003957555.1. NCBI lineage: Eukaryota > Metazoa > Chordata > Aves > Apodiformes > Trochilidae > Calypte > Calypte anna. The sequence goes on along the minus strand of NC_044259.1, from coordinate 1,374,118 downwards.
GAAGCTGGGGACAGGGATCAGGTGGGGATGGAGCTGAGGGATGCAGGAGAAGACCTCCTCCTGTCCCTCACCTAAGGCCACCACCAGCTCAGCATCCTCAGCATCCTCAGCATCCACTCCTCCACCCGGGCAGGTGACACCCGGGGGACATTCCCAGGGCACAGAAGGGTGGGATGGATGATTTGCTGGGGGTTAGGGATTGGGGGGGATGGATCCAGCCCCGCTTTGCTGCCGAGGAGTTTCTCCCCCCCATAAGTGCCTCGTTTTTGCTGCTCTCCAGGCTTTGCCATGGCAACGCTTCCCTGGCGAGCCGGGGATGTGCCTGGCAGCACAGATTGTTCCCCAAAGGTCACCACCGGGTGCCGGGGGGCTCAGCCCAGCCCCTCGGTCACTGCATATTTATGAAGGGGGAGGTGGAAGGTGAAGCCAAACCCTTTCCCCAAAAGCCACCTCCGCACGGGACTCAACGCTGGGGGGTGTGGGATGTGCAGGAAACCTCGTGTCCCCCCTCCCCTCTCTTCTTCCCGGGTGCTGGGGACACTGCGGGGCACCTCGGGGGTGGGACAGCACTGGTGGGGGTGGTGGGGATGGAGAACCCTGAGGTGGGATGGGATGTGGCACCATGGATGTCGTGGGACAAGGACAACCCCAACCCCCAGCTGTGCCCTCCGGGCTCTCTGGCAGCTGGGAATTAGAGATGAGCCACTGGTGCCACTGGTGTCCCTGTGTCCCTCAGGGAGCTGGTGACACCTTCCCTGTCCCCAGGGATGGAGCTGGCAGAGCCTCTGGGGAACCAGGTGTAGGGATGGAGCAGAATTCCTGTGCTTGCTCCCATCCCAAAAAGAGGAGGTGACCAGGCTCAGGAGGGACATCCCAGCCCAAACCAAAGTGTCCCCAGGCTTGGGACCCATCCTGTCCCATTCCGGGGCATCCCAGGGAGCTCAGCACCCATCCTGCCAGCCCAGCAGCTCCCAGAGGGAGAGGAGAGCAAGGAGAAGGATCCTGCCATGATCCCCACATTTTCCAGGATCCTCTCCGTGCCCCCAGCAGCCTCTACAACCCCCCAGGGGTTAAATATTCCAGAGGTTGGGAAGGATGAAGCTTGCAGGGTGGCTGCTGAGCTCCTCCCAGCTGGGATGGAGCTGCCTGAGCTGAGCAGGATGTTACATTTTTAAAGTCATTATTTCCGGACATGTTCAAATTTACAGCGTTTACTCTGCTCCAGTTGGCAGCCTCAGTCTGTGTGTGACCCCCCCCCCTTACCCCCCACCCTTCCAGGGGACCTGCACCCACCCCATGGGGTGGCACAGAGCGGGGTCACCCCACAGAGATGGGGCAGGGGGAGAGGAAAGGGGGGAGGAAAGGGGGGGATGTGGGGATGGAGAAAGGAGGGGGAATGGGCACCCCTGGATCATCCCTGCCCTGACACAGGGGTCTGCATGGCCTGGTGGCCCCTGGGGACACTGATCCCTTGCCCTTTCCAGGGACATGGGGACACTGCTCCCTTGCCATGCATGGGGATCTGGGGACACTGGTGGCCCCTGGGGACACTGATCCTTACCCTGACTGTGGGTAAGGATCCCTTACACTGATCCCTGTCCTGCCTGGGGACATAGGGACACTGATCCCTGCTGTGTCTGGTGCCATGGGGACCCAGTCCTCCCACAGAGCTGGGTTTGGGTCCCCCAGCACTACACGATGTCCTGGACCTGTCTTTGTCACCCTGGGGTGAGAGGGTGCAGCAGGAAGGCTCTGCCTTGGGATGGGGAGAGGAGAACTCCATGGGGAGGGAGCTCAGGGTGGGGGTAACTCAAGGGGGACATAACTGGATGGGGAGATGAGTTGAGGGGGAGATAACCTGAGGGTCTGCAGGTTCCTTATCTCACCTCTGTGTTCATTCATCACCAGTTCTCACACAAACAGACACAGCCCCATCCCCTCTGCTTCCCATCACCCTGGCAACAGCAGAGCAGAGCCCACCCTTCCCTTAGGATGTGCTGTGGGCTCCCAGCCACTCCCCAGCCCTGCCTGAACCTCTCTGCCTGCTCCCTTCCCTCCCAAACCTTCCCAGCCCATGGGATTTGGATGCTCAGGGCTTCAGGTTCCTCTTGCCCAACGTTGGTTCCTGGACCTCCCCATCTCCAGGGGCTGCTGAGGAGCAGGGAAGCAGCAGCAGGAGAGGGCTGGGATGCTGAGCACCTATCCCCTGAGGATGGGACCTGGCTACTGGTGTCACCACAAGAGGCTGGGACAATGAGCCAAAGGCTGAGGCTCAACAAGGCCAAGGGCTGGGTCCTGCATTTGGGGACCCCAGGGAAGTCTCCAGGCTCGGGGCAGAGCAGCTGGAAAGTGCCTGGAGGACGAGGACCTGAAGGTGCTGGTGGGCAGCTCATGGGTATGAGCCAGAGGGAAACCAGGTGACCAGGAAAGAAGGATCTAGAGATGTTTTTAGGAGTCTGAGGCATCCCAGTGTGGTGAGAAATGACTCCTGAACTGCCCTTTGTGAGGAATCTCACCTTTGGGGTCAGTAGCATCCTGGCTTGTATCAGAAATGATGTGCTCAGCAGGCCTGGGGACTGAGTGCTCCCCTGAAATGGCCTCAAGTTGTGCCAGGGGAGATTTAGGTTGGAGATTAGGAAAAATTTATTCACCAAAAAGGTTGTCAAGCACTGGAAGAGGCTGTCAGAGAGGTGGATGGAGGTGTTTGAAGTATGAGTAGATGTGATGCTCAGGGACATGGCTCAGTGGGGGTCTTAGGAGGTGCTGAGTTAATGGTTGGACTTGATGATCTGAAAGGTCTTTTCCAACCCAAATGATGCTGTGATTTTTTAAATGATTCTAAAACAGCCCCCCTGGCCCTGTGTGGTGTCAGCAGGAGCAGGGCAGGGATGGTCCCTGTGCTGGGCACTGCTGAGGCTGCAGCTCCAATCCTGGGCTCAGTTCTGGGCCCCTGAGGAGCAGAAGGAGATTGAGGGGCTGGAGAGTGTCCAGAGAAGGGAATGGAGCTGGGGAAGGGTCTGGAGAGCAAGGAGAAGGTCTGGAGAAGTTGTGAGGAGCAGCTGAGGGCCCTGGGGGTGTTGATCCTGGAGCAGAGGAGGCTGAGGGGAGACCTTGTGGCTCTCTGCAAGCCCCTGAGAGGAGGTTGGAGCCAGGGGAGGTCGGGCTCTGCTCCCCAGGAACAAGGGATGGGACAAGAGGAACTTTTGGCACAACTCAAGTTGTGCCAGGGGAGGTTTAGGTTGGAGATCAGGAAAAATATTAGGATCTAAGTAAGGTGTTAGAAGTGGAGGAGAAAAGACCTGCACGGAGAGGAGCCCAAGTCATTTAAGGTTGCAGAGAGATGTTGAAGGCAGCAGGAAAAGCAAACATTAGTGGTAGGCAGGAGCTGAGGGGAATGGGAAGGGCTTTTACAAACATATCAAGGGGAAAAGGAAATACTGGAGAGTCAAGACAAAGTAGGCCCATTAATAAATGAGGAAGGATATTAAATTAATGATGATTCTCAAATGGCTGAGTTAGTGAACTACTTATTGAGCTCTGCCTCTAACAAGGACAAGGAGGGAAAGTGCTTGAGACAATGAGGAAGCAACCAAGGCTGCTGAAACTGTCCTAGATGGAGGGAGGGGAAGGAGGTCAGGATGGAGAGGAACCCACCCAGTCCAGCTCTGCCCCATGAGCTGCAGCCCCAGGACCAGAATGGGGCTTGGGAAAAACCCCAGAACACATGAGAGGTCTTGGAGGACCCTGGCTCCTCGTCCTGGAGCAGAAGGGCTCCGTGGTGGGGCTGGAAAGGAGATTTCCAGGCTGCCAACACTGTCCCACTGGTGGGACGTGTCCCTGTGTGGGGTGTGACCACTGGGCACTGGGAAAGGTGTCCAGGGTCCATCTGGGGAGCCTGAGGGGTCCTGTGGGATGGGATGGGGATGGAATGGGGTAGGATGAGGTGGGATGGAGATGGATGGGACAAGGATGGGATAAGGATGGAGATGGAATGGCATAGGATGAGGTGGGATGGAGATGGGACAGAGATGAGATGAGATGGGATGAGATGAGATGAGATGAGATGAGATGAGATGAGATGAGATGAGATGAGATGAGATGAGATGAGACAAGGATGG